>NC_135955.1:92050703-92098203 GCF_053455715.1 Rhinoraja longicauda | reverse complement strand
AATAAAACCCCATCCATTAGCTCAGAAGTAATGGACCCTGCTGAGGAAACAGGGAGGACAGTAAATCCTCGGCCATTGGCTTCGCCCGCCACCATCAATCTCCAGTCATTAAGTGAGCTCAATGATGAGAACTGTCAGCTTTTGACATCGAGATAATCGGCTGTGGTGATCGGGTGGTAAAGTGGATCTGATTTGACAGCTCTCACTAACATCTACAGATGCACCATGTACTGGAAAGCATTTTATCGGGATGAATCACAGCTCGGTTTGGGAACAGCTCCATCCAAGACCGCAAGAAATTGTAATGGATTGTGGCCAGCAGCCCAGACCATCACACAAACCAACCTCCCTTCCACTGCCTCCATCTACACCTCACGCTGCCTCGGGCAAGGGCCAGCAGCATAATCAAGGACCAGTCTCACACCGGCCACTCCCTCTTCTCCCCTCTCCCATCGGGCAAGAGGTACAGAAGTGTGAAAACGCACACCTCCAGATTCAGGGACAGTTTCTTCCCGGCTGTTATCAGGCAACTGAACCATCCTACCACAACCAGAGAGCAGTGCTGAACTACTATCTACCTCATTGGTGACCGCGGACTATCCTTGATCGGACTTTGCTGGCTTTACCTTGCACTAACGATATTCCCTTATCATGATCTGTACACTGTGGACGGCTCGATTGTAATCATGTATTGTCTTTCCGCTGACTGGTTAGCACGCAACAACAGCTTTTCACTGTACCTCGGTACACGTGACAATAAACTAGACTGAAACTGGAACGGAATTATCTATAGGAGTTTGTACGTTCTCCCCGTGACCTGCGTGGTTTTCTCCGGGTGCTCCGGTTTCCTCCCACACTCCAAAGACGTGCAGGTTTTTAGGATAGTTGGCCCTCTGTAAATGGTCCCTAGTGTGTGGGATAGAACTAAAGTACAGGTGATCGATGGTCGGTGAGGACTCGGTGGGTCAAGTGACCTATTGACTCTGTATCTCTAAAGTCTAAAAAGTCAAGAGATTTTACAGTCAAGAGACGAAAGTGTTTAGACAATAGACAACAGACAATAGGTGCAGGAGGAGGCCATTCGGCCCTTCGACCCAGCACTGCCATTCAATGTGATCATGGCTGATCATTCACAATCAGTACCCCGTTTCTGCCTTCTCCCCGTACCCCCTGACTCCGCTATCCTTAAGTTTAAATGGCATAACAGCAGAATGAAATTCTTACAGGCAGCAGTTCAACTGGTCTGTAGCACAAGAAACTGTAGATGCTGGTTTACAAAAAAGAAAACACAGAGTGCTGGAGTAACTCAGCGGGTCAGGCAGCATCTGTGGAGAACATGGATAGGTGACGTTTCACAGGGTGCTGGAGTAACTCAGCGGGTCAGGCAGCATCTCTGGAGCAAAAATAGATACGTGCAGGTGACGTTTTGGGCAAGTGGGGCTGGAGGGTCTGGTGTAGGGTTGCCAACTATCTCACTCCCAAGTAGGGGACAAGGTGACGTCACCGCCCCGCGTGACCTCACCCAGCCAGCGGCCACATGCTCCCGCTCCACCAATGGCGGCGCCCGGGCCTACAGTGTCAATAGACAATAGGTGCAGGAGGAGGCCATTCGGCCCTTCGAGCCAGCACCGCCATTCAATATGATCATGGCTGATCATTCTCAATCACTACCCCGTTCCTGCCTTCTCCCCATACCCCCTGACTCCACTATCCTTAAGAGCTCTATCTAGCTCTCTCTTGAATGCATTCAGAGAATTGGCCTCCACTGCCTTCTGAGGCAGAGAATTCCACAGATTCACAACTCTCTCACTGTCCGGGCCTACAGTGTCCGGGCCTAATACGGGACAAGGACAGTCCCGTACAGGACAAACCAATTTAGCCCAAAATACAGGATGTCCCGGGTAATACGGCAACCCTAGCCTAGTTGCAGACTGTATTTCTCTAGGACTATAACATGTCTTCTGTGAATATGCAGAAATGCACACTGACGATATTGAAACACAAATAATTCATTCCAAAGTTCACAAGTCAAAGGTGAGCTTTGTATTGAAAAAACTTGATTTTCTGTCAAATTCTAGAACATCAATTATTTATTTGGGAATATGCCTGATACCAGAGCAAATGTAGCATGTTGTAATCTGCTTATATACTGTGGTTATTGCTGAGTGGTTAGTTTCTCAACATTTTTCAGAGTTATAGGAATCTTCAGTCAACAATTATACACAAATATAGGTATCACAAAATGCTGGAGTAACTCAGCAGGTCAGGCAGCATCTCAGGAGAGAGGGAATGGGTAACATTTCCGGTTGAGACTCTTCTGCAGACTAATGTCAGGGGGGCGGGACAAAGGAAGGATATATGTGGAGACAGGAAGATAGAGGGAGAACTTGGAAGGGGAGGGGCAGAGAGGGACAGAGGAACTATCTAAAGTTAGAGAAGTCAATGTTCATACCGCTGGGCTGCAAGCTGCCCAGGCGAAATATGAGGTGCTGTTCCTCTAATTTCGGGTGGGCCTCACTATGACACTGGAGGAGGTCAGACTGGGAGTGAGAGGGGGAGTTGAAGTGCTGAGCCACCGGGAGATCAGGTTGGTTAAGGCAGGCTGAGCGAAGTTGTTGAGCGAGACACAAACATAGAGTCATACAGCGTGGAAACAGGCCCTTCAGCCCAACCTGCCCATGCTGACCAAGATGCCCCATCTACACCAGCCGCAGTCCCACCAGCCCGCGTTTGGCCCGTATTCAATCATTCTAGAGCTCTATCTAACTCTCTTTTAAATTCATCCAGTGAATTGGCCTCCACTGCCCTCCGTGGCAGAGAATTCCACACATTCACAACTCTCTGGGTGAAAAAGTTCCTTCTCACCTCAGTTTTAAATGGCCTCCCCTTTATCCTTAGACTGTGTGGCCCCTGGTTCTGGACTCCCCCAACATTGGGAACATTTTTCCTGCATCGAGCTTGTCCAGTCATTTTATAATTTTATACATACAACATGGAAGCAGGCCATTCAAACCAAATTGCCCACACTGCCAAACACATCCCATCTACACGAGACTACAATAGAGAGATTCTTGATTAGTGCGGGTGTCAGGGGTCATGGGGAGAAGGCAGGAGAATGGGGTTAGGAGGGAGAGATAGATCAACCATGATGGAATGGCGGAGTAGACTTGATGGGCCGAACGGCCTTTTTCTACTCCTATCACTTATGACCTTATCACCTTAATTCTCTACCCGATCTAGTCCTCTCATGATTTTATACACCTCTATAAGATCACCCCTCATCCTCCTGCGCTCCATGGAATAGAGACCCAGCCTGCTCAACCTCTCCCTGCAGCTCACACCCTCTAGTCCTGGCAACATCCTCGTAAATCTTCTCTGCACCCTTTCCAATTTGACGGCATGGTGGCGCAGCGGTAGAGTTGCTGCCTTACAGCGAATGCAGCGCCGGAGACTCAGGTTCGATCCTGACTACGGGCGCCGTCTGTACGGAGTTTGTACGTTCTCCCCGTGACCTGCGTGCGTTTTCTCCGAGATCTTCGGTTTCCTCCCACACTCCAAAGACGTACAGGTATGTAGGTTAATTGACTGGGTAAATGTAAAAATTGTCCCCAGTGTGTGTAGGATAGTATTAGTGTGCGGGGATCTCTGGTCGGCGTGGACCCGGTGGGCCGAAAGGGCCTGTTTCCGCGCAGTATCTCCAAATCTAAAAAAATAATAACACGGTGCCCAGAACTGAACACAGCACTCTAAATGTGGCCTCACCAACGTCTTATACAACTGCAACGTGACCTCCCAACATCTGTACTCAATACTCTGACTGATGAAGGCCAATGTGCCAAAAGTCAATTTGTCACGATAACTTTCCTCTAAATGCCTGTCCCATCTCGAGATCAATTGTTCAAGAACCTGTAGATCAGAGGACATACGAAATGTGTGATTTAGACAATAGACAATGGACAATAGGTGCAGGAGGAGGCCATTCGGCCCATCGAGCCAGCACCGCCATTCAATGTGATCATGGCTGATCATTCTCAATCAGTACCCCGTTCCTGCCTTCTCCCCATACCCCCTGACTCTGCTATCCTTAAGAGCTCTATCTAGCTCTCTCTTGAATGCATTCAGAGAATTGGCCTCCACTGCCTTCTGAGGCAGAGAATTCCACAGATTCACAACTCTCTGACTGAAAAATGTTTTCCTCATCTCCATTCTAAATGGCCGACCCCTTATTCTTAAACTGTGGCCCCTTGTTCTGGACTACCCCAACATCGGGAACATGTTTCCTGCCTCTAATGTGTCCAACCCCTTAATAATCTTATACGTTTCGATAAGATCCCCTCTCATCCTTCTAAACAGATTTAGACAGCTTGAGGTTGCAAATTGCCATCGACAGTATAGTTTTAGACTTTCCTCACCGTTACATTCACGCTAAACGATGCCTGAGGCTAATATAATTTTTCAAATATATTCGGTAATTGTATTTATGTTTGCTGAAAACAAATAATACACAATGTTTTAAAATGTCATTATATTGATGAAACTGCGTCTACAAACATTAAGAGGCATGGCTTTGATATGTGTAAAATGTAATGGCGTCCCATATGTCTCCACTGTACTTTTGCTCTCTGTAAATTCATCAGTTCATAAGGGTGGCACGGTGGCACAGCGGTAGAGTTGCTGCCTCACAGCGCCGGAGACCCGGGTTCCATCCCGACTACGGGCGCCGTCTGTACGGAGTTTGTACGTTCACCCCGTGACCTGCGTGGGTTTTCTCCGAGATCTTCGGTTTCCTCTCACACTCCAAAGACGTGCAGGTTTGTAGGTTAATTGGCTTGGTAAATGTAAAAAAAATTGCCCCTAGTGTGTGTAGGATAGTGTTAGTGTGCGGGGATCGCTGGTCGGCGCGGACCCGGTGGGCCAAAAGGGCCTGTTTCCGCGCTGTATCTCTAAACTAAACTAAACTAAACTAAACTAAACTCAGTGAGTCAGGCAGCATCTCCTGAGAACATGGATTGGTGAAGATTTGAGTTTGTACTTTTTTCATAAGTTATTTGAGCAGAATTAGGCCATTCGGCCCATCAAGTCTATTCTGCCATTCAATCATGGCTGATCTATCTCTCCCTCCCAACCCCATTCTCCTGCCTTCTCCCCATAACCCCTGACACACGCACTAATCAAGAATCATCTTACTCTTTTAAGCATTTCTTTTGTTAAAGTGTGCACTCTTGCTGAAGAATAGATCTGGTGATAATCAATTACATACGGTGTTAGTCCAATATAGTCCGAGAGTCACCAGGAACAGATTCTTCCCCTCTGTTATCAGGCTTCTGAACGGCTCTTCCATAAGCTAGGGCACTGTCCGATTCACCTCTACCCCATTGCGGACTAGACTTGTCCCACCCCGGTCATTCCTTCTTCTCCCCGCTCCCGCCCGGCAGAAGGTACAGAAGCTTGAAAGCGCGCACCACCAGACTCAGGATCAGCTTCTTCCCCTCTGTTATCAGGCTTCTGAACGGCCCTTCCATGAGCTAGGGTCTGTTTGTATGCTTATCTCTATAACTGTACCAAGAGAACACTGGAAGGACCGGCGGGGGGGGGGGGGGTCACATTGAGGGGGGGGACGGACGGACAAAGGAGGACCTGTCGCGGGATGGTTTGTAACTTTGTTAGTGTCCTTTACGTGGTGACCCTTTTGCATATCATGGGGGATGTAAAACTAAGAATTTCACCATCAGATGTGACGGTCAGATGTTGAGGCTGGAAACATGTTCCCGATGTTGGGGGAGTCCAGAACCAGAGGCCAAAGTTTAAGAATAAGGGATAGGCCATTTAGAACGGAGATGAGGAAAAACCTTTTTCAGTCAGAGAGTTGTGAATCTGTGGAATTCTCTGCCTCAGAAGGCAGTGGAGGCCAATTCTCTGGATGCATTCAAGAGAGAGCTGGATAGAGCTCTTAAGGATAGCGGAGTCAGGGGGTAAGGGGAGAAGGCAGGAACGGGGTACTGATTGTGAATGATCAGCCATGATCACATTGACTGGCGGTGCTGGCTCGAAGGGCCAAATGGCCTCCTCCTGCACCTATTGTCTATTGAACTGATGCGCTACAATGCTGAGAACTATATTCTGCACTCTGTGTCTTCCCCTTTGCTCTACCTGTTGTACTTATTGTGTTATCTGATCTATTTGGATAGCATGCAAAGCAAAGCTTTTCACTGTACCTCTGTACACGTGCTATTAATAAACACAGACCAAAAACGTTTACTTTGTCTCCAATGCATTTCTGAATGTTGGTTAAAAAAATAGTTTAAAGGTTTCTGAGAACAGTCTGTGAGATTAAAAACATATTTTCTTTGTTTTCCAACTGCAATACCTACAGACATTTGACTTTAGACTTCAGAAATACAGCGCGGAAACAGGCCCTTCAGCCCACTGATTCCGTGCCAACCAGCAATCGCTCCGTACACTAGCACTATCCTACACACACTAGGGACAATAGACAATAGACAATAGACAATAGGTGCAGGAGGAGTCCCAGTTGAGTCTTTGCAAAAATGTTTCCATTCAAAAGAAAGCATTAGTTTACAATGAATTAATTCTGACGTGTATTTTCCAACCTGACATTACCAATATTTCCCAACTGCTCAGAACCTTTTGAGAATACTTGTAGAAATTTACCTTTGGCTAAAACATAAACGTTTAGATTCTGAACAGTAACACAGCTTAAGGTTCTTTATTCTTTCTCCAGACAAGCACTCATTTTAGAATCATAGAATCACAGAGTGATACAGCGTGGAAACAGGCCCTTCGGCCCAACTCACCCACACTGGCCAACAATCTCCCAGCTACGCTCATCCCACCTGCCTGCGCTTGGTCCATATCCCTCCAAACCTGTCCTATCCATGTACCTGTCCAACAGTTTCTTAAATGATGGGATAGTCCCAGCCTCAACTACCTCCTCCGGCATCTCGTTCCATACACCCACCACCCTCTGTGTGAAAAAGTTACCCCTCAGATTCCTATTAAATCTTTTCCCCTTCACCTCGAACCTAAGTCCTCTGGTCCTCGATTCCTCTACTCTGGGCAAGAGACTTTGTGCGTCGACACGATCTATTCCTCTCATGATTTTGTACACCTCTATAAGATCTCCCCTCATCGTCCTGCGCTCCTTGGAATGGCGGGACTGCCGTATGTTGAAGGACTGGAGCGACTGAGCTTGTATTCTCTGGAATTTAGAAGGATGAGAGGGGATCTTATTGAAACATATAAGATTATTTAGAGTTTGAACACACTAGAGGCAGGAAACATGTTCCCAATGTTGGGGGAGTCCAGAACCAAGGGCCACAGTTTAAGAATAAGGGGTAGGCCATTTAGAACGGAGATGAGGAAAAACTTTTTCAGTCAGAGAGTTGTGAATCAGTGGAATTCTCTGCCTCAGAAGACAGTGGAGGCCAATTCTCTGGATGCTTTCAAAAGAGAGTTAGATAGAGCTCTTAAGGTTGCAGGATCAATTCATCCCAAAGAGGTGGAAAGACTCTAAGGGGAGTAAGAGACACCTGTGGCTGACGAGGGAAGTCAGGGACAGCATAAAAATTAAGGAGAGGAAGTATAACATAGCAAAGAAGAGTGGGAAGACAGAGGATTGGTACTCTTTTAAAGAGCAACAAAAGTTAACTAAAAAGGCAATACGGGGAGAAAAGATGAGGTACGAGGGTAAACTAGCCAATAATATAAAGGAGGATAGCAAAAGTTTTTTTAGGTACGTGAAGAGGAAAAAAATAGTCAAGGCAAATGTGGGTCCCTTGAAGACAGAAGCAGGGGAATTTATTATGGGGAACAAAGAAATGGCAGACGAGTTAAACCGTTACTTTGGATCGGTCTTCACTGAGGAAGATACACACAATCTCCCAAATGTTCTAGGGGCCGGAGAACCTAGGGTGATGGAGGAACTGAAGGAAATCCACATTAGGCAGGAAATGGTTTTGGGTAGACTGATGGGACTGAAGGCTGATAAATCCCCAGGGCCTGATGGTCTGCATCCCAGGGTACTTAAGGAGGTGGCTCTAGAAATAGTGCAAGCATTGGAGATCATTTTTCAATGTTCTATAGATTCAGGATCAGTTCCTGTGGATTGGAGGATAGCAAATGTTATCCCACTTTTTAAGAAAGGAGGGAGAGAGAAAACGGGTAATTATAGACCAGTTAGTCTGACATCAGTGGTGGGGAAGATGCTGGAGTCAATTATAAAAGACGAAATTGCTGAGCATTTGGATAGCAGTAACAGGATCATTCCGAGTCAGCATGGATTTACGAAGGGGAAATCATGCTTGACAAATCTACTGGAATTTTATGAGGATGTAACTAAGAAAATTGACAGGGGAGAGTCAGTGGATGTGGTGTACCTCGACTTTCAGAAAGCCTTCGACAAGGTCCCACATAGGAGATTAGTGGGCAAAATTAGAGCACATGGTATTGGGGGTAGGGTACTGACATGGATAGAAAATTGGTTGACAGACAGAAAGCAAAGAGTGGGGATAAATGGGTCCCTTTCGGAATGGCAGGCAGTGACCAGTGGGGTACTGCAAGGTTCGGTGCTGGGACCCCAGCTATTTACGATATACATTAATGACTTAGATGAAGGGATTAAAAGTACCAGTCCAGTAACTAGCCAAAAGGTCACACCATCATGTGTTGGAAGGAACTGCAGCTGCTGGTTTATACCGAAGATAGACACAGAGCGCTGGAGTAACTCAGCGGGTCAGGCAGCATCTGTGGAGAACATGGATAGGTGACATTTCAGGTCAGAACATGATCCAAAGTCTGAAGAAAGATTCCAAACTGAAAGGTCACCTGTCCCTGGTCTCCAGAGATGCTGCCTGACCCGCTGAGTTACTCCAGCACTCTGTGTCTATCTTGTCACTCGATCAGTGCTTTGTTCCAAACCATTAACAAAACCAATAGTTCACAGCAGGAAAATGCAAACAGCACCCATTTCAGATTTCTTTTAAATGAGAATGGAAACACCAGAACCAATTGCAATCTCGTAAAGGAGAGAAGCTTAGTAGCGCAACGACACAATCAGCATTTCCACGTTATTCTGTGATTCAGGAGACCACAGTTGTGTATCATCAGGCAGCTCCTAATCAATACCAATTGCTCGTTGCAGAATACACTCAGGCAGGTGAGGTGAGGAAAAACACAGTCAGGCAACAAAACACAGATGTTGTAAAATGCAGCAAGTTTGAAATCTATATCAACTTTAAGGAGCAATGCTTCCATTTAGAACGGAGATGAGGAAAAACTTTTTCAGTCAGAGAGTTGTGAATCTGTGGAATTCTCTGCCTCAGAAGGCAGTGGAGGCCAATTCTCTGAATACATTCAAGAGAGAGCTAGATAGAGCTCTTAAGGATAGCGGAGTCAGGGGGTATGGGGAGAAGGCAGGAACAGGGTACTGATTGAGAATGATCTGCCATGATCACATTGAATGGTGTGCTGGCTCGAAGGGCTGAATGGCCTCCTCCTGCACCTATTGTCTATGGTCTTGCAAAGATTAAGGTGGCCTGGATAGATTGGATTTTAATTTAGTTTAGTTTAAACCAAAGATACACACAAAGTTTAATTTAGTTTAAAGCAAAGATAGACACAAAGTTTAGTTTAGTTCAGAGATCCAGCATGGAAACAGGCCCTTCGGCCCACCGAGTCCACGCCGACCTGCTATCCCCACAATTAACACTAACCTACACAAGATAGGGACAATTTTTTTCAGGCAAGGCAAGTTTATTTCTACGGCACATTTCAGCAACAGGGCAATTCAAAGTGCTTTACATAAAACATTAAAGAGCAGTTAAAAGCAATCAAAAACAGTCATTAAAGAGAATAGAAAATCAAAGCAAGCTAAACTAGAATAAGACAGGTATAAAATACAAGAATAAACGTTACAGTGCAGTGTAAGAAATGAATAATTATTTGATTTAATGAAGGGCAGCGTCACACAGAAAAGTCTTCAGCCTCGATTTAAAACAACTGAGAGTGGCAGTGGTTTTCTGGGAGTTTGTTCCATATACGTGGTGCATCTATTTAATAAAACTCTCGTTTGTTTGTTTGTTTGTTCCTGAACTACAGCCAAAACGGTGCACGATAGCGCGACAATTCTAGGCCCACCTTACTCACCGTCGTGAGTTGAGAAGGAACTTTTCCACCCAGAGAGTTGTGAATTTGTGGAATTCTCTGCCACAGAGGGCAGTGGAGGCCAATTCATTGGATGGATTTAAAAGAGAGTTAGATAGAGCTCTAGGGGCTAGTGGAATCAAGGGGTATGGGGAGAAGGCAGGCACGGGTTACTGATTGTGGATGATCAGCCATGATAACAATGAATGGCGGTGCTGGCTCGAAGGGCCGAGTGGCCTCCTCCTGCACCTATTGTCTATGTTTCTATGTTACTATCTTTCTATCCATGTTCTCCAGAGATGCTGCCTGACCCACTGAGTTACTCCAGCACTCTGTGAAACGTCACCTATCCATGTTCCCAACAGATGCTGCCTGACCCGCTGAGTTACTCCAGCACTCTGTGAAACGTCACCTATCCATGTTCTCCAGAGATGCTGCCTGACCCGCTGAGTTACTCCAGCACTCTGTGAAACGTCACCTATCCATGTTCTCCACAGATGCTGCCTGACCCGCTGAGTTACTCCAGCACCCTGTGTCTGTCTTCGTCCTGTTTCTGTGCTCTGTGATTGTTTCTGACGTATATTATTCTGCCGGGTGAGACTAAATGTCTGTGGTTGCTTTCTCTCACACACTCTCTCGTTTACCACCCCTCTGCTCAGTATTCAATTACGATTTACCAATAATGCTGCGAGATAATATTTTGTGGCTAAATTTATGTGTAAAGTGGACATGAAATGTGATCCACATCAGAAATGTCTCAGATTCTCTTTCCTACTTTCCTGAAGTTGACTCTTTGTTCTATACTTCCATCTGTTTCATTTTATATCTTTGCAGAACACTGGAATTATCTGATCGTTATTTATATGTAAACCCACCTTTTGAGACTTTAGAGATACAGCGCGGAAACAGGCCCTTCGGCCCACCGGGTCCGCGCCGACCAGCGATCCCCGCACACTAACACTATCCTACACACACTAGGGACAATTTACACTTCCACCAAGCCAATTAACCTACAAAACCTGCACGTCTTTGGAGTGTGGGAGGAAACCGGAGCACCCAGAGAAAACCCACGCAGGTCACGGGGAGAACGTACAAACAGCAACCGTTGTCAGGATCGAAAATGGGTCTCTGGCGCTGTGAGGCAGCAACTGAGTCATAGATACAGCACGGAAAATACCCATTAAGAACGAGTCTTCCATGCCGACCAAATTGCCCCATCTACACTAGTCCCTTTGGCCAATGTTTGGCCCATATCCTTCTAGAACTTTCCTATCCATGTACATGTCCAAATGACTTTCAAATGTTGTGATCGTCCCTGCTTCAGCCATTCACAGTGTGCAGATACAATAGACAATAGACAATAGGTGCAGGAGGAGGCCATTCGGCCCTTCGAGCCAGCACCGCCATTCAATGTGACAAATGGCTGATCATTCTCAATCAGTACCCCGTTCCTACCTTCTCCCCATACCCCCTGACTCTGCTATCCTTAAGAGCTCTATCTAGCTCTATCTTGAATGTATTCAGAGAATTGGCCTCCACTGCCTTCTGAGGCATAGAATTCCACAGATTCACAACTCTCTGACTGAAAAAGTTTTTCCTCATCTCAGTTCTAAATGGCCTACCCCTTATTCTTAAACTGTGGCCCCTTGTTCTGGACTCCCCCAAAATTGGGAACATGTTTCCTGCCTCTAACGTGTCCAATCCCTTAATAATCTTATATGTTTCGATAAGATCCCCTCTCATCCTTTTAAATTCCAGTGTATACAAGCCTAGTCGCTCCAGTCTGTCAAATGACTTTCAAATGTTGTGATCGTCCCTGCCTCAGCCATTCACAGTGTGCAGATACGTGATAAGGAAATAATGTATAGAGCAAGATAAAGCTCGTAAAGTCCGATCAAGGATAGTTCTACTCTGCCTTATAAAGGATCATAAAGATTACATAGATCAGTCTGAAGAAGGGTCTCGACCCGAAACGTCACCCATTCCTTCTCTCCTGAGATGCTGCCTGACCCGTTGAGTTACTCCAGCATTTTGTGGTACCTCTGTCTTATAAATATCCATTGACTTGGCCTCCACATCCTTCTGTGGCAATGAATTCCACAGATTCACCACCCTCTGACTGAAGAAATTAATGAAAACATAGAAACATAGAAAATAGGTGCAGGAGGAGGCCATTTGGCCCTTCGAGCCAGCACCACCATTCATTGTGATCATGGCTGGTCATCCACAATCAGTAACCCGTGCCTGCCTTCTCCCCATATCCCTTGATTTCACTCACCCCTAGAGCTCTAACTAACTCTCGTTTAAATTCATCCAGTGAATTGGCCTCCACTGCCTTCTGTGGCAGAGAATTCCACAAATTCACAACTCTCTGGGTGAAAAAGTTTCTTCTCACCCCAGTTTTAAACGGCCTCCCCTTTATTCTTAGACTGTGTAGCCCCTGGTTCTGGACTCCCCCAACATTGAAAATATTTTTCCTGCATCTAGCTTGCCCAGCCCTTTTATGATTTTATACGCCTCTATAAGATCCCCTCTCATCCTTCTAAACTCCAGTGAATACAAGCCCAGTCTTTCCAATCTTTCCTCATATGACAGTCCCATCATCTCAGGGATTAACCAGGTGTAACTTCCTCCTCATCTCCTTCCTAAAGGAACGTCCCTTTATTCTGAGGCTGTGCCCTCTGGTCCTAGACTCTCCCACTAGTGGAAACATCCTCTCCACATCCACTCTATCCAGGTCTATTATCAAGAGAAACATGATTAAGCTTTTTGTTCCGTCAGACAAGGGGTGGTAAGTGATTCGTACTGAAGTGTCAAATATAACCTGCCATGCTCCCAATATCCTGCAATAATTTTAAACTTAATGGTCTCGTAAAATGTCAAATCTGCAAAAGGGAATTTAAAAAGTCAGGCACAGTTCTCAGTCGTTGCATATTCCTGTCATCTTGTCCGCCATTCAAGGGCTTTATTTTCAGTTAGGTGAGTCATTGCCTTAATTATCTGGCTGCCAGGGATCGTCACGTATTTCTATACTTCACTGCCTTAATCTTACTCATTAGCGATCTTTCTTGTGTATCATACGCAGACACAGAGTGCTGGAGTAACTCAGCGGGTCAGGCAGCATCTCTGGAGAACATGGATAGGTGACGTTTCACAGAGTGCTGGAGTAACTCAGCGGGTCAGGCAGCATCTGTGGAGAGAAGGAATGGGTGACGTTTCGGGTCGAGACCCTTGGATCACTGGTCGGCGCGGACTCGGTGGGCCGAAGGACCTGTTTCCGTGACGTATCTCTAAACTAAACTAAAGTGTAGTGTTTGTAGGACTGCCGACAATCTTCTGTGCCAGTAAGACATTCTTTGTTCCTTTGTCGGTATGTCTGAAAACTAAACTCTGCTGACTCCTGACATTTGCATCAACAGCCCTCCTGAAAACCGGGATATAAAAGCACCACAGGCACTAAGGCACAGCGAAACGAAGAAATAAATGCTCTTTCTCCTGAACCCAGTGTGAGGTTACGAGGAAATAAGCTTGAGAAATGGTCAATGTGGGATGGCAGGATTGACTGGAAATAATAGGCAGGCACAAATAGCGGGAGTAACTCAGCGAGACAGGGAGCGAGCATCTCTCTGGAGAGAAGGAATGGGTGACATTTCGAGTTGAACGGACTGGAAATAATACTTTTAATTTTAATACTTTTAAATCCTTCTATTTGTACGGGGTTCGAGGAAATTTGGATTTACCCCCCTGCCGATCTTTGTGAAGTCCTTTAGTGAATATAGAAAAGGGATTTGCAGGTGACGAGAAATGTCCTTTGTGCGGTTACTACACATTCGTTGCTTGTCCCCACTGGCTGCTATTAAAAGCAAAGCACAATGCACAGAATGAATAGAGGCAGAGTTTCCATTGGCGAGGTTTCTGCGGCGGAATCGACAGTGCTGGCAATCACAACCATTACCTTCACAAAGGCTTTAACACCAATTTGAGCCGCTGCCTCACAGCGTTCCACACACCCTTCTTAGTTTACTTTAGTTTGGTTTGGACTACAGATAATTTACAGCGCAGAAACAGGCCCTTCGGCCCACCGAGTCCATGTTGACCAAAAATCCCTCCGTGCGCTAACACTACCCGACGTACACTGGGGACAATTTACATTTACTCCAAGCCTATTAACCTGCAAACCTGCACGTCTTTAGAGTGCGGGAGGAAACCAGAGGGCCCGGAGAAAACCCATGCAGGTCACGGGGAGAACGTACAAACTCCATACAGACAGCGCCCGTAGACGGAATCAAAACCGGGTCTCTGGCGCTGTGAGGCAGCAACTCTACCGCTGTGACACCGTGCCACTAAACTAAACTAAACTGGGGATCAGTGTAGATAAATAGGAAGCCCAGTGGCGCAGCGGTAGAGTTGCCGCCCTACAGCGCCAGAAAAAACCCATGCAGGTCACGGGAAGTGCGTGCAAACTCCGTACAGACAGCGCCCGCAGTCGCTGCCTCACAGCGTTCCACCGACCCTTGCTTGTTTAGCTTAGTTTGGTTTAGAGATACAGCCTGTAAACAAGCTCCTGGTAATTATTTGAACTTTTGGGTGCCTGTAATGGGCTGGCCATTAACCAGCATCTTCTCCACAGTGGCACAGTGGCGCAGCGGTAGAATCGCTGCCTCACAGCGACTTGGTGTAATTGCAAATCATCGTGTGTAGGATAGCGTTAGTATGCGGGGATCGCTGGTGGGCGCGGACCCGGTGGGCCGAAGGGCCTGTTTCCGCGCTGTATCTCTGAACTAAACTAAAATAATTACTCCTTCTCTCACTTCATGCCACGAAAAACACGACTGCAGCAAAGACCCTCAAGATTTCAAAATTTCAAAGATTTCAAAGATTTCAAGATTTCAAACATTTCAAACATTTCAAAATTTCAAAGATTTCAAAGATTTCAAAATTTCAAAGATTTCAAGATTTCAAGATTTCAAGATTTCAAGATTTCAAGATTTCAAGATTTCAAGATTTCAAGATTTCAAGTTCAATAATTGTCAAGTGTACCAATTAAGGTACAGTGAAATTTGAGTTACCATACATCCATACTAAGTGAAAAGCAACAAGACACACAGCCACCTAAAATGAAATTTCACATGAACATCCACCAGAGTGGATTCCACATTCCTCACTGTGATGGCAGGTAATAAAGTTCAATCACCTTCCCCTTTGTGTTTTAAGCTCGAGAATCTCCGGTGACTCTCAGTGACCTGGTGAGCTTCAGTTCAGTTCAGTTTAGTTTATTGTCACGTGTACCGAGGTACAGTGAAAAGCTTTTGTTGCGTGCTAACCAGTCACCGGAAAGACAATACATGATTACAGTCGAGCCATTTACAGTGTACAGATACAGGATAAAGGGAATAACGTTTAGTGCAAGGTAAAGAGAGTTGTGGAATTCTCTGCCACAGAGGGCAGTGGAGGCCAATTCACTGCATGAATTCACAAGAGAGTTAGATAGAGCTCTAGGGGCTAGTGGAATCAAGGGATATGGGGAGAAGGCAGGCACGGGTTACTGATTGTGGATGATCAGCCATGATCACAGTGAATGGCGGTGCTGGCTCGAAGGGCCAAATGGCCTCCTACTACACCTATTTTTTTATGTTTCTATGTAATTAACCTCCAAACCTGCACGTCTTTGGAGTGTGGGAGGAAACCGGAGCACTCGGAGAAAAACCCACGCAGGTCACGGGGAGAACGTACAAACTCCGTACAGACAGCGCCCGTAGTTGGGATGGAACCCAGGTCTCCGGCGCTGTGAGGCAGCAACTCTACCGCTGCGACACCGTGCCGCCCTGTGCTGTAGATGGTTTTAAAGCTCCTATGTTCATCATTTTTTATCCGCCAGCATTCCAATTTCAACATTCAATCCAAATGCCTCGTGTATCAATAAATCCAAATGAATTTACTAACATTAATGTGCATCAATTTACTTCTTAATGCAAACTGCCCTGTTGGCTGCAAAAATTCAAACATAAATTCCCAAACATCGTTTGCAGATGTGATCTCCCATTGCCTTCATCAGAAGCAATGTATCTTGTTCATTACCTTGTGCACAGTCTAGTTGCTGATCGTTTTATGAACACATTCTCACTTAGCCCCAAGGGTTGGCACGATGGTGCAGCGGTAGAGTTGCTGCCTCACAGCGCCGGAGACCCGGGTTCCATCCCGACTACGGGCGCTGTCTGTACGGAGTTTGTACGTTCTCCCCGTGACCTGCGTGGGTTTACTCCAGGTGCTCCAGTTTCCTCCCACACTCCAAAGGCGTGCAGGTTTGTAGGTTAATTGGCTTGGTAGAAATGTGAATTGTTTCTCGTGTGTGTAGGATAGTGTTAACGTGCGGGGATCGCTGGTCGGCGCAGACTCGGTGGTCCGAAAGTCCAGCTTCCGCGCTGTATCTCTAAGCTAAACTAACCTAAACTAATCAAAACTTTGAAAAATCACGAGCGGCATGGATAAAGCAAATAGTCAAAGTTAACACGGGGGCGCAGCGGTAGAGTTGCTGCCTCACAGCGAATGCAGCGCCGGAGACCCGGGTTCCATCCCGACTACGGGTGCTGTCTGTACGGAGTTTGTACGTTCTCCCCGTGACCTGCGTGGGTTTTCTCCAAGTTCTTCGGTTTCCTCCCACACTCCAAAGACGTGCAGGTTTGTAGGTTAATTGGCTTGGTAAATGTAAAAATTGTCCCTAGTGTGTGTAGGATAGTGTTAGTGTGCGGGGATCGCTGGTCGGCGCGGACCCGGTGGGCCGAAGGGCCTGTTTCCGCGCTGTATCTCTAAACTATACTAAACTAAACTTAACAGGGTAGGGCATCAAAACCTGGAGGGTAGAGGTTACAGTGAGAAGGGAATGATTTAACGTGGATCTCAGGGTGTTTCCACATGAAACGTTGTGTTTCTATCGACAAGTTGGCAAAGAAAGTGGTTGTGGCAGTTATAATTACAGAGTCTGAAAGTTATTTGGACTGGTGCATGAGACGCAGATGGGCCAAGTGCAGAATTAGCGCAGAGATATTGGTCGGCAAGGATCAATTGGACTAGCATTTGTTTCTTAGGGTTGCCAACTGTGCCGTTTTAGCCGGGACAGCCCTGTATTTTGGGCTAAATCAGTTTGTCCCGTACGGGACCGCCCTTGTCTCGTAATAGGAGCAAAGAGGTCCTTCTGCAGTTGTACAGGGCCCTAGTGAGACCGCACCTGGAGTACTGTGTGCAGTTTTGGTCTCCAAATTTGAAGAAGGACATTCTTGCTATTGAGGGCGTGCAGCGTAGGTTTACTAGGTTTATTCCCGGAATGGCGGGACTGACATATATTGAAAGACTGGAGCGACTAGGCTTGTATACACTGGAATTTAGAAGGATGAGAGCGGATCTTATCGAAACGTATAAGATAATTAAGGGGTTGGACACGTTAGAGGCAGGAAACATGTTCCCAATGTTGGGGAGTCCAGAACAAGGGGCCACAGTTTAAGAATAAGGGGTAGGCCATTTAGAACTGAGATGAGGAAAAACTTTTTCAGTCAGAGAGTTGTGAATCTGTGGAATTCTCTGCCTCAGAAGGCAGTGGAGGCCAATTCTCTAAATGCATTCAAGAGAGAGTTAGATAGAGCTCTTAAGGATAGTGGAGTCAGGGGGTATGGGGAGAAGGCAGGAACGGGGTACTGATTGAGAATGATCAGCCATGATCACATTGAATGGCGGTGCGTACAGGCTCTAGTAATAGGGTTGCCAACTTTCTCACTCCTAAATAAGGGACAAAGGGTGACGTCACCGCCCCGCGCCCCACGTGACCTCACCCAGCCAGCGGCCACACGCTCCCGCTCCACCAATGGCGGCCGCCATTTAGCCCACCAATTTCCATACAGGGATATGGCAGTGTTAGTCACAAGGGCACGTTGCCACGCTGAAGAATCTGAAGGCAGGGTACTGTCCGATTCACCTCTACCCCATTGCGGACATTGGACTTTATCTGTGGATCTTTAGATTTAGATTTAGCTTAGAGATACAGCGCGGAAACAGGCCCTTCGGCCCACCGGGTCGGCGCCACCCAGCGATCCCCTCACACTAACACTATCCCACACACACTAGGGACAATTTTACATTTAATTAACCCAGCCAATTAACCTACAAACCTGCACGTCTTTGGAGTGTGGGAGGAAACCGAAGATCTCGGAGAAAACCCACGTAGGTCACGGGGAGAACGTACAAACTCCGTACAGACGGCGCCCGTAGTCAGGATCGAACCTGAGTCTCCGGCGCTGCATTCGCTGTAAGGCGGCAACTCGACCCCTGCGCCACCGTGCCGCACAACTGATGCGCTACAATGCTGAGAACTATTATTCTGCACTCTGTATCTTCCCCTTTGCTCTACCTGTTGTTCTTGAGTTTGACTCGTTTGTGTTTGTGTAGATTCACAGATTGATACAGCACAGAAACAGACCCTTCGGCCTAGATTGCCAATGGAGATCGAGAAGAAAATGGCGGTGCTGGCGAATGGCCTACTCCTGTACCTATTGTCTATTGTGAGCCAAAGGGCCAGTTTCCAGGCTGTAAAATCTGAAGAAGGTTCCCAACCTGAAACGTCACCTATCCATTTTCTCCACAGATGCTGCCTGACCCGCTGAGTTACTCCAGCACTCTGTGAAACGTCTCCTATCCATGTTCTCCACAGATGCTGCCTGACCCGCTGAGTTACTCCAGCACTCTGTTTTTTGGTATAAACCAGCATCTGAAGTTCTTTCCGACACAGAGATGCATCAAGGATGGATTTATAAAATATAAATTTGCTTTTCTCCTACGTCTGAAAAAAATATTGCTGGAATGCAGTACAACGAAATTGTGATGTCTGGATAGTTTTGTTTACTGAGGGCGTGAGGTGTGTAAAGTGTAGGCTTCATCTTTCCTGAGCTTGGTAGGAACAGGTTTATTCTGTTGAACCCACGGCTCCATGTACTTTGATGGCCACTGAGTTTTGTAGGCCATGAACTCTCCTGTGACAACAGGTCTGTGCTCGACACCAATCTCCAGGGCAGTGTGACACAGCAGTGTTATATTTGTAGCCATCTACCAGATGTCCCAGTAATCCTTGTTTGATATGAAATGTGACCTTTCTCTATCTCACAGGACTTAACTAACCCAGTTTATTTTCATGTACAGACAGCTACCAGCAGCTGGCAAAATATCATTCAAGGCAGGGATCGAAAGAAAAAAAAAACATACTTTTTCTTTATTGGGTTGCGAAACATAGAAAATAGGTGCAGGAGGAGGCCATTCGGCCCTTCGAGCCAGCACCGCCATTCATCGTGATCACGGCTGATCGTCGACAATCAGTAACCCGTGCCTGCCTTCTCCCCATATCCCTTGATTCCGCTAGCCGCTAGAGCTCTATCTAACTCTCTCTTAAATTCATCCAGTGATTTGGCCTCCACTGCCCTCTGTGCCAGAGAATTCCAAAATTCACAACTCTCTGGGTGCAAAAGTTCCTTCTCACCCCAGTTTTAAATGGCCTCCCCTTTATTCTAAGACTGTGGCCCCTGGTTCTGGACTCCCCCAACATTGGGAACATTTTTCCTGCATCTAACTTGTCCAGTCCTTTTGTAATTGTATATGTTTCTATAAGATCCCCTCTCGTCTTTCTAAACTCCAGTGAATACAAGCCCAGTCTTTTCAATCTTTCCTCATATGACAGTCTCACCATCCCAGGGATCAATCTCGTGAACCTACGCTGCACTGCCTCATTAGATGTTTGTGGATTTGTATGGGTATTTATGTGCATGTATTATCCAGAATCTCTGCAGGAAAGGATGAAGGGTGATCTGAACAAGCTGGCAGAGGATCAGTCAGAAGAAGGGTCTCGACCTGAAACGTCACCCATTCCTTCTCTCCTGAGATGCTGCCTGACCCGCTGAGTTACTCCAGCATTTTGTGTCTACCTTAGATTTGAACCAGCATCTGCAGTTATTTTCCTACACAAGCTGTCACAGGAGGCAGTTGAGGCTGGGACTATCCCATCGTTTAAGAAACAGTTGGACAGGTACATGGATAGGACAGGTTTGGGAGGATATGGACCAAGCGCAGGCAGGTGGGACTAGTGTAGCTGGGACATGTTGGCCAGTGTGGGCAAGTTGGGCCGAAGGGCCTGTTTCCACACTGTATCACTCTACACCGATCAGCCAAAACATTATGACCCAATGAGCCAAAACATTATGCCCACCTGCCCAATATGCTGTTGGTCCTCCGTGTGCAGCCCCATACGCAGCAGGGTGCGATGCACTGTGTATTGTGACACATTCCTCCCGTGACCACCATTAACATTTTCTGTGACTTGTGCCACAGTCGACCTTCTGTCGGTTCGGACCAGATGGGATAGCCTTCGTTGCCCTCGCGCATCGATGAGCCTTGGGCGCCCAACACCCTGTCTGTCGCCGGTTTGTGGTTTGTCCCTCCTCGGACCACTGTTGGTCGGTACTCACCACTGCTGACCGGGAGCACCCCACAAGCCTTGCTGTTTCACAGATGCTCTGACCCAGTCGTCTGGCCAGAACAATTTGGCCCTTGTCAAAGTCGCTCAGGTCTTTACTCCTGCCCATTTCTCCTGCATCCAACACATCAACTTCAAGAACTGACTGTTCACTTGCTGCCTAATATATCCCACCCCTCGACAGGTGCCATTGTAACAAGATCATCAATGTTATTCGCTTCACCTGTCAGTGGTCATAATGCTTTGGCTGATCGGTGCATGACTCTATGACTCCACAGACGTGTATAAGATCACGAGGGGAATAGATCAGGTGAATGCACAGTCTTTTACCCAGAGTAGGGGAATGAAGAAACAGAGGATGTCGTGCATATGTTAAGGGCGGTGAATCTGTGGGATTCTTTGCCACAGGAGGCTGTGGAGGCCAAGTCAGTGGGTATATTTAAGGCAGAGATACTGCAGACAGATGCTTGATCAGTGCGGGTATCAGGGGTTATGGGGAGAAGGCAGGAGAATGGGGTTGAGAGGGAGAGATAGATCAGCCACGATTGAATGGAGGAGTAGACTTGATGGGCCGAATGGCCCAATTCTGCTCCTATCACTTATGATCTTGAGAGAGGGAAATATTGAGCAGGAATTTCAAGGGCAACTTTTGATTGCGTGTTCTTGCGTTGATGGACCTGCTCAGGAGCGGCAGGTAAGAACTTCCTTGTTCCACTGCTTCCAATCTAATTGGAAACCTTTCTGGTTGTGGTTGATTTCTGCACAATGGAATTCTCTGCCTCAGAAGGCAGTGGAGGCCAGTTCTCTGAATGCATTCAAGAGAGAGCTAGATAGAGCTCTTAAGGATAGCGGAGTCAGGGGGTATGGGAAGAAGGCAGGAACGGGGTACTGATTGAGAATGATCAGCCATGATCACATTGAATGGCGGTGCTGGCTCGAAGGGCCTAATGGCCTACTCCTCTCAGTTCTAAATGGCCTACCCCTTCTCTCCACAGATGCTGCCTGACCCGCTGAGTTACTCCAGTACTCTGTGAAACGTCACAATAGACAATAGGTGCAGGAGGAGGCCATTCGGCCCTTCGAGCCAGCACCGCCATTCAATGTGATCACAGCTGGAGGGAAAGGTGAGGCCATTTCAAAAGGTGCAAGAAAAGAAAACTGCAGATGCCGGTTTAAATCGATGGTAGACACAAATTGCTGGAGGAGTAACTGGGCAGGTCAGGCAGCATCTCGGGAGAGAAAGAATGGGAGACGTTTCAGGTCGAGACCAGACTCAAATCAGGACAAAGGACCCACCACCCTCCCTAAAAGAGAGTTAGATGGAGCTCTAGGGGCTAGCGGAATCAAGGGATATGGGGAGAAGGCAGGCACGGGTTACTGATTGTGGATGATCAGCCATGATCACAATGAATGGCGGTGCTGGCTCGAAGGGCCAAATGGCCTCCTCCTGCACCTATTGTCTATGTTTCAATGTTAATATGTTTCAGACTGAGAGTCAGGGGAGAGGGAGACACAGAGATATGGAAGGGTAAGGCGTGAAAACATCGATCAAAGGGGACGGTTGGCTTGGCTTCCACTGCTTGTTATAAGCTCAGGTGTTGAATCCGCTCGATGCAAATAAGGCCACAAATGGCTTGTGTTTGGCCCTTTGGAAATATTTTATCCTTTGAGCAGTCGTTACTTTAAGGCAGCTATTTCTGTTTAATCTCTGTTCAGAACGCGTTGAGGTTTCGCTTCTAACCATGATCAAAGTCTTGCTTCCAACTGTTCCAACATTAATGTGGTTGATCCAGGAGAAAGCAGAGAGATTGTCCTTCGGGTTTCAAAGCCTCTCAGCTTCAGCTCAGAGCAGAAGGGGATATGTATGAAAGTTGCAAATATAGTCACAGATCAGCCAGCCAAAGAAATCAATAAATCACCAGATCCGGGAATGGATTTAACATCGTCCAATTAAATGGACCATTGTCCGTCCAAAACGCTCCACAGTTCCGCTGAGTGTACGGGAAAGAACTAATTGCAATCTGCTCTACAGCAGAAAAAACCTCATCATGCAACGTATCTCCACTCAGCCCCCTCTCACAGAATGGACAGATAGACACAGAGTGCTGGAGTAACTTAGTGGGTCAGACAGCATCTGTGGAGAACATGGATAGGTGACGTTTCACAGAGTGCTGGAGTAACTCAGCGGGTCAGGCAGCATCTGTGGAGAACATGGATAGGTGACGTTTCACAGAGTGTTGGAGTAACTCAGTGGGTCAGGCAGCATCTGTGGAGAACATGGATAGGTGACGTTTCACAGAGTGCTGGAGTAACTCAGTGGGTCAGGCAGCATCTGTGGAGAACATGGATAGGTTACGTTTCACAGAGTCCTGGAGTAACTCAGCGGGTCAGCCAGCATCACTGGAGAGAAGGAATGGGTGACGTTACGTGTCGAGACCCTTCCACAGCCTGAGATTCAGGGGGGAGGGAGACATGGAGATATGGAAGCGTGACGTGTGAAAACAAGAGAGTCTCGAAACAGACAGTGGAACCCGGGTCTCTGGCGCTGTGAGACAGCAACTCTACCGCTGCGCCACCTGTCGATTGACTCTATGAATCTCTTAAATCTATGATCATAAAATCTCCACAGCAGCATTATTCATTTGTTGGACGTTAGGTTAACTTGTTGCCGATGCAACAAATAAACATCTTTTGCTGTTGGATCTTTGCCCAGCGTATTGTGTTTTTTTTAATAAAAAGCCACCAGCTGGAGGTTGTGTGAAGGTTTATTTGAAAGAATGTGTGCCGAGGAATGAAGATAAACTGGGTGGAGATGGTTGCCTCTTCCAGGGTTGACTCCACTGACCTCTGTTTCGAGACGCCGTGACTAGAATCTATTCCAATCCCACTTCATGTTTAATCTCGGAAGTTTGGCTGTTCGACACGTCTGCCATGATTTCCATGGAAGTCAGTCAAGATATTGCTTGGTGCAAATTTCATAGGAAAAAAAATGTTCCCAATGTTGGGGGAGTCCAGAACCAGGGGCCACACAGTCTAAGAATAAAGGGTTTTGGGGATATGGGGAGAAGGCAGGCACGTGTTACTGATTGTGGATGATCAGCCATGATCACAATGAATGGTGGTGATGGCTCGAAGGGCCAAATGGCCTCCTCCTGCACCTTTTAAAACTGAGGTGAGAAGAAAACGTTTTCACCCAGAGAGTTGTGAATTTGTGGAATTCTCTGCCACAGAGGGCAGCGGAAACCAATTCACTGGATGAATTTAAAAGAGAGTTAGATAGAGCTCTAGGGGCTAGTGGGATCAAGGGATATGGGGAGAAGGCAGGCACGGGTTACTGATTGTGGATGATCAGCCGTGATCATAATGAATGGCGGTGCTGGATCGAATGGCCGAATGGCCTCCTCCTGCACCTATTTTCTATGTTTCCATGTTTTCTATGACTCATCCAACTGATTGGATAGTCCTTTCAAAGGCAAGATAGTTGTAATAGCTTCTTTCTCCGTACTTCTCCATTTTTATGGTTTAATGTTAATAAAACTGAGATTGTAGTTAGCATTGGATGTGTCTGTCTCAGGGGTCCTCGATGTTCAATGGCCCCATCATATGCTCACATACCTCTGCCTGCAGCCTCAACATCTAATCAGTCTCTGTGCTATTTATTGCAGTTCACACAAAGGCAAATGTTTCACTGCCTGTTGTGTGAAGTACTTGTCGGAAAAATCCTATTAGAAAGTGAATTGAAAAATGGAATAAATGAATACGTTTATTGGCCAAGTATATGCATGTACAAGGAATGTGCCTTGGTGCTCCGCTCACAAATGACAACACGAACACACAGTTAACAATTAAGAATAAGGCATAAACATGTCAAAACAATAAGGATACAACATTACTGCGGCACGGTGGCGCAGCGGTAGAGTTGCCGCCTTACAGTGAATGCAGCGCCGGAGACTCGGGTTCCATCCCGACTACGGGCGCCGTCTGTACGGAGTTTGTATGTTCTCCCCGTGACCTGCGTGGGTTTTCTCCGAGATCTTCGGTTTCCTCCCACACTCCAAAGACGTGCAGGTTTGTAGGTTAAATGGCTTTGGAAATGTAAAAATTGTCCCTAGTGTGTGTGTAGGATAGTGTTAGTGTGCGGGGATCGCTGGTCGGCGCGGACCCGGTGGGCCGAAGGGCCTGTTTCCGCGCTATATCTCTAGATCTAAAAAATCTTTTAAAAATCTAATCTTTTTAAAAATCTAACCACTGAAGGTCACCTCACCTTCTGTCTCCTTTCTCTGTTCGTTTACATATTTACTTATTTATCTATTTATTCATTTCCCCTATGTTCTCTAAATCTCTGTAAAGCGTCTTTGAGTATTTGAAAAGCGCTATATAAATAAAATGCATTATTATTATTATTATAAAGATGTGGGTGAAAATAAACCAGAGCAAAAAACGAGACAACAGATTTTTGGATGTTGAGTAGAACTATCACTTGTGGACAAAACTGTTTTTGTGTCTGGCTGTGGCTGCTCTGACAGTCCGGAGTCGCCTTCCAGAGGGAAGTGCTTCAAAGAGTATGTGGCCGGGGTGAGAGGGATCGCCCTGTCATATAATTAAATATGCTGCATTCCATTTCCACAGTCCATTGCACTGTGAACGGAGTAAATGAATTTGCCAGGAGAAGAGGTTTAGTTTAGTTTAGTTTAGTTTAGAGATACAGCGCGGAAACAGGCCTTTCAGCCCACCGGGTCCACGCCGCCCAGCGATCCCCGCACACTAACAATTTTTACATTTACCAAGCCAATTAACCTACAAACCTGCACGTCTTTGGAGTGTGGGAGGAAACCGAAGATCTCGGAGAAAACCACGCAGGTCACGGGGAGAACGTACAAACTCGGTACAGACGGCACCCATAGTCGGGATGGAACCCGGGTCTCCGGCGCTGCATTCGCTGTAAGGCGGCAACTCTACCGCTGCGCCACCATGCCGTACCTTTGATGCGTTACTTACAACAACTAGGACTTGAAAATGGTGTGAGAAACTGGTGACTCTGTTTACTGCCAGTGAACTTGTGCTACGCAGTCGGAAGAAATAAAATTGTATCCTTTCAGATCATTCAAAAACACTTCCAGTTTCAGTTCAGTTTATTGTCACGTGTACCGAGGTACAGTGAAAAGCTTTTGTTGCGCGCTAACCAGTCAGCGGAAAGACAATACATGATTACAATCGAGCCGTTTACAGTGTACAGATACATGATAAGGGAATAACGTTTAGTGCAAGGTAAAGCCGGCAAAGTCCGATCAAGGATAGTCCGAGGGTCACCAATGAGGTAGATAGTAGTTCAGCACTGCTCTCTGGTTGTGGTAGGATGGTTCAGTTGCCTGATAACAGCCGGGAAGAAACTGTATGGAGTATCAGTTTTGTTTTGTACATTACTTTTAAGATTTGGTTCCATTGAATTTGATAGAAGTATTACGGTTGCCTTTCCATCCCCGTGACCTGCGTGGGTTTTCTCCGGGTGCTCCGGTTTCCTCCCACACTCCAAAGGACGTGCAGGTTTGTAGGTTTATAAAAATCTGCAAATGCTGGTCTAAATTTAAGGTCGACACAAAATGCTGGAGTAACTCAGCGGGTCAGGCAGCATCTCGGGAGAGAAGGAATGGGTGACGTTTCGGGTCGAGACCATTCTTCAGACTGAAGAAGGGTCTCTACCCGAAACATCACCCATTCCTTCTCTCCCAAGATGCTGCCTGACCCGTTGAGTTACTCCAGCATTTTGTGTCTACCCTGGTTTGTAGGTTAATTGCATTGGTTATATTGTAAATTGTCTCCAGTGTGTGTAGGATAGTGTTAGTGTGCGGGGATCGCTGGGCGGTGTGGACTCGGTGGGCCTGAAGGGCCTGTTTCCGCGCTGTATCTCCAAACTAAACTAAAACATGAAGTTTTTTTCGCAGTGCTGGTCGTGGGCACTGAGGATCACAAAGACTTTTCCAGAATACACACACACCTCGACTGGCCCGGAATTAGGCAAAAGATCCAACACCACACACCTGCCTTCGGTTCTCCAAATCTGCAAGTCAAAATATTGCCTCCCCGTGTTGAAATAAAGATCAGAGACCGCTCTGAGCCATGAGACACAAGCCCGCAACAGATTACATTAGTTCCAAAGATGCTGCTGCCGAGAGCTATTGCTTCCTGAGCCACACATCCCTCCACACACTCTGCATACATTACGCTCAAAACACCACGTGGACAAGTGTGAACAAGAGTAAACTCAGCGGTCTGGTCCCAAACTACTGAGTCTGCTAAACATACACTCTCTCTCTCTCTCTCTCTCTCTCTCTCTCTCTCTCTCTCTCTCTCTCTCTCTCTCTCTCTCTCTCTCTCTCTCTCTCTCTCTCTCTCTCTCTCTCTCTCTCTCTCTCTCTCTCTCTCTCTCTCTCTCTCTCTCTCTCTCTCTCTCTCTCTCTCTCTCTCTCTCTCTCTCTCTCTCTCTCTCTCTCTCTCTGTGCGTTTCTCTATATATATGCATTCTGTGTGGATGTGTGTGTGAGAGAGAGGGTGTGTGTGTGTCACTGTGAGTGTGTGTGCGAGAGAGAGGGTGTGTGTGTGTCACTGTGAGAGAGGGTGTGTGTGTGTCACTGTGAGTGTGTGTGCGAGAGAGGGTGTGTGTGTGTGTGAGCTGTGTGTGTGTGTGTGTGTGAGACTGTGAGTGTGTGTGTGTGTGTGTGTGTGTGTGTGTGTGTGTGTGTGTGTGTGTGTGTGTGTGGGTGACTGTGTGCGTGTGTGTGAGACTGTGTGTGTGTGTGTGAGACTGTGTGTGTGTGTGTGTGTGTGTGTGTGTGTGTGTGTGTGAGACTGTGTGCGTGTGTGTGAGACTGTGTGTGTGTGTGAGACTGTGTGTGTGTGTGAGACTGTGTGTGTGTGTGTGTGTGAGACTGTGTGTGTGTGCGCGCGCGTGTGTGTGAGACTGTGTGCGTGCGTGTGTGAGAGACTGTGTGTGTGTGTGTGTGTGTCTGTGTGAGACTGTGTGTGTGTGAGACTGTGTGCGTGTGTGTGTGTGTGTGAGACTGTGTGTGTGTGTGTGTGTGTGTGTGTGTGTGCGTGTGTGACTGCGTGTGTGTGTGTGTGTGTGTGTGTGAGAGACTGTGTGTGTGTGTGTGTGTCTGTGTGTGTGTGTGAGAGAGACTGTGTGTGTGTGTGTGTGTCTGTGTGTGTGTGTGTGTGTGTGTGTGTGTGTGTGTGTGTGTGTGTGTGTGTGTGTGTGTGTGTGTGTGTGTGTGTGTGTGTGTGTGTGTGTGTGAGACTGTGTGCGTGTGTGTGAGACTGTGTGTGTGTGTGAGACTGTGTGTGTGTGTGAGACTGTGTGTGTGTGTGTGAGACTGTGTGTGTGTGCGCGCGCGTGTGTGTGAGACTGTGTGCGTGCGTGTGTGAGACTGTGTGTGTGTGTGTGTGTGTGAGACTGTGTGCGTGTGTGTGAGACTGTGTGTGTGTGTGTGTGTGTGTGTGTGTGTGTGCGTGTGTGACTGTGTGTGTGTGTGTGTGTGTGTGTGTGTGTGTGTGAGAGACTGTGTGTGTGTGTGTGTCTGTGTGTGTGTGTGTGAGAGAGACTGTGTGTGTGTGTGTGTGTGTGTGTGTGTGTGTGTGTGTGTGTGTGTGTGTGTGTGTGTGTGTGTGTGTGTGTGTGTGTGAGAGAGAGTTTAGTTTATTGTCACGTGATATATTCTTCTCTCACTCTCTCTCCCTATATAATTCTATATATAATTTTTTATATACAGTTATTATTTTATGTTATAATTTTTTTTCTCTCTCTCTCAATAGAGATGGGAATCCCGATCCTATCCTAACAGTAATGTACAGCTGATGTTACTGGTCGGGCTTTCTTCAGACTGATGTTGGGGTAGACACCTATCCGTGTTCTCCACAGATGCTGCCTGTGGGGGGAAAAGATTTAATAGGAACCCAATGGGGCAACTTTATCACACAGAGGGTGGTGGGTGTATGGAACGAGCTAGGTAGTTGGAGGTAGTCGAGGCTGGGAATATCGCATCGTTGAAGAAATGTTTGGACAGGTACGTTGATAGGCCAAGTTTACAGAGATATGGGCCAAGCGCAGGCAGGTGGGTGTAGATGGGGCATGTTGGTCAGCGTGGGCAGGTGGGACTAGTGTAGATGGGACATGTTGGTTGGCGTGGGCAGGTGGGACTTGTGTAGATGGGGCATGTTGGTCGGTGTGGGCAGGTGGGACTAGTGTAGATGGGGCATGTTGGCCGGTGTGGGCAGGTGGGACTAGTGTAGATGGGGCATGTTGATCGGTGTGTCAGGTGGGATGAATGTAGATGGGGCATGTTGGTCGGTGTGGGCAGGTGGGACTAGTGTAGATGGGGCATGTTGGTCGGTTTGTCAGGTGGGACTAGTGTAGATGGGGCATGTTGGTTGGTGTGAGTAGGTGGGACTAGTGTAGATGGGGCATGTTGGTTGGTGTGGGCGGGTGGGATTAGTGTAGATGGGGCATGTTGGTCGGTTTGTCAGGTGGGACTAGTGTAGATGGGGCATGTTGGTCAGTTTGTCAGGTGGGACTAGTGTAGATGGGGCATGTTGGTCGGTGTGGGCAGGTGGGACTAGTGTAGATGGGGCATGTTGGTCGGTTTGTCAGGTGGGACTAGTGTAGATGGGGCATGTTGGTCGGTATGGGCAGGTGGGACTAGTGTAGATGGGGCATGTTGGTCGGTGTGGGCGGGTGGGATTAGTGTAGATGGGGCATGTTGGTCGGTTTGTCAGGTGGGACTAGTGTAGATGGGGCATGTTGGTCGGAATTTGGTTACATTGAAGTTGACAGAACAGAGTTTTAGAAGAACAAGTTAATAGAGACAGAGGAGAGGAAACTTTATTGGTTTTGGAACATACACTGATCAGCCAGAACATTATGGCCACCTGCCCAATATGCTGTTGGTCCTCCGTGTGCAGCCCCATACGCAGCAGGGTGCGATGCACTGTGTATTGTGACACATTCCTCCCGTGACCACCATTAACATTTTCTGTGACTTGTGCCACAGTCGACCTTCTGTCGGTTCGGACCAGACGGGATAGCCTTCGTTGCTCTCGCGCATCGATGAGCCTTGGGCGCCCAACACCCTGTCTGTCGCTGGTTTGTGGTTTGTCCCTCCTCGGACCACTGTCGGTCGGTACTCACCACTGCTGACCGGGAGCACCCCACAAGCCTTGCCGTTTCAGAGATGCTCTGACCCAGTCGGTGTGGGTGGGTGGGACTAGTGTTGACAAGCCAAGTTTGCCCAGTGGCTCAAGAGTTATTTTGGTTAGAAACTTTTGGTAAAAACCTCTGAGGATGTTGCCAGGACTAGAGGGTGAGAGCTACAGGGAGAGGTTGAGCAGGCTGGGTCTCTATTCCTTGGAGCGCAGGAGGATGAGGGGAGATCTTATAGAGGTGTACAAAATCATGAGAGGAATAGATCGGGTAGACGCACAGAATCTCTTGCCCAGGGTAGGGGAATTGAGGACCAGAGGACACAGGTTCAAGGTGAGGTGGGGGGAGGGGGAAAGATTTAGTTGGAAGTGTAGAGGGAATACATAATACATGTGGCTCCAATGTACATTCTGCTGCTTGATCGGATTTTTCTGCAGAATAAGGTTTAACATTCAATATAACTAGTTCTGAGAAATGTTTGCCAATGTAAAATGAGCCACAGCATTCTCATTGATACGGGATTAACGCAAACAGTACGTGCAAGAAACGATTTGGATTTTAAATGGGTATTGATCACAGAGAGTCACAGAGTCACACAGCACAGCAGCAGGCCCTTCGGCCCATCTTGTCCAGGTCAGCCAACATGTCCCATCTAAACTAGTCCTATTTGACTGCATTTGGCCCAGCTATATATTACTAAAACATCACCCATTCCTCCTCTCCAGAGATGCTGCCTGACCCGCTGAGTTACTCCAGCACTCTGTGAAACCTCACCTATCCATGTTCTCCAGAGATGCTGCCTGACCCGCTGAGTTACTCCAGCACTCTGTGAAACCTTACCTATCCATGTTCTTCAGAGATGCTGCCTGACCCGCTGAGTTGCTCCAGCACTCTGTGAAACGTCACCTATCCATGTTCTCAAGGTTCAAGATTCAAGATTTAATTTATTGTCAAGTGTACCAATTAAGGTACAGTGAAATTTGAGTTACCATACATCCATACTAAGTGAAAAAAGCAACAAGACACACAGCCACATGAAATAAAATTTCACATAGACATCCACCAGAGGGTTCCACATTTCTCACTGTGATGGCAGGTAATAAAGTTCAATCACCTTCCTTCCTACACGTCAGGTTGGACAGTTTGAGCAGCAATAAAAATATGCAACGTATAATCTTGACAATAAATGCCAGGAAACTGATGGAAAATAAATGATTGGCACCCGCTATGCAAAACCTGGAAATTCAGTGTAAACAGAGCCTGATGTACCTTTATCATAGTCAAAGCCTAGCAGTCGACACCCTAGAGGTCTCCAGCAAAGTGTAAATTATTCCACTGCTTTAGTAATTACGCTGCAACTTTAGAGATTCATTGCATTGGAGAGTTGGAGATGAAATGGTTTGTTCCACATGCAGTTTAATGAGGTTATTTTAGTGCACCTTTCACAAGTCAAAAAAATGCATGAAAAATGAAAGCAGATCCTGGAAAGAGTGGAAATAAAACAAGGTGTAGATTCAGGAATGCAGGAGCGGCCCATTGGGATTTACTGTATGAAGTGTCAAGCTACAACATCTCTCCTTCACTGAGTCAAGCATTAATTTTTTATTTCAGGCAGCGGTGGTGTTGAGATACTTTGACTAGTACACATGGAGTTGGTCTTGGCAGAGAAAGAGAAAAGGAATTCGCTGGTTAAGCAACTAGCAAATGAAATGACAGGTATTGGTACTTTGACAACATTTAAAAGATGCGCAGGGAAAAAAAACTGCGGATGCTGGTTTAAATCGAAGGTAGACCCAAAGTGCTGGAGTAACTCAGTGGGTCACGCAGCATCTCTGGAGAACATGGATAGGAGACGTTTCACAGAGTGCTGGAGTAACTCAGCGGGTCAGGCAGCTTCTCTGGAGAACATGGATAGGTGACGTTTCACAGAGTGCTGGAGTAACTCAGCAGGTCAGGCAGCATCTCTGGAGAACATGGATAGGAGACGTTTCACAGAGTGCTGGAGTAACTCAGCAGGTCAGGCAGCATCTCTGGGGAACATGGATGGGTGACGTTTCACAGAGTGCTGGAGTAACTCAGCGGGTCAGGCAGCATTTGTGGAGAACATGGATAGGTGACGTTTCACAGAGTGCTGGAGTAACTCAGCGGGTCAGGCAGCATCGGTGGAGAACATGGATATGTGACGTTTCACAGAGTGCTGGAGTAACTCAGCGAGTCAGGCAGCATCTCTGGAGAAGGGTCTCGACCCGAAACGTCACCCATTCCTTCTCTCCAGAGATGCTGCCTGACCCGCTGAGTTACTCCAGCATTTTGTGTCTACCTAACGTTTAAAAGACATTTGGACAGGTACATGGATAGGAAGGGTTTAGAGGGATGGAGTCCTAGAGTCTTGCAGCTTGGAAGCAGGTCCTTCGGCCCAACTTGCCCACACCCACACTGACCAACATGTTCCTTCTACCCTAGTCCCACCTGCATATGGGCCAAATGCTGGGAAATTGGATGTGCGCAGATGGGGCATAGAGACCTAGAGTAACACAGCATGGAAAGAGGCCCTTCGGCCCAACTTGCCCATACGACCAACATGTCCATCTACACTAGTCCCACCTGGAAATGGGCCAAATGCTGGCAAATGGGACTGTCGTAGATGTGGCATCTTGGAAGATGTGGACAAGTTGGGCCAATTGGGCTGTTTCCATGCTGAATGACTCCATGATCCTATGACTCTTTGCATTCTCGTTACTAGCTTTGGCGTCTGTCCATCCCTCCACAGACACTGCCTGACCCTTTGAGCTCCAACGGCACTTCAAATTAGTTCAGTTCAGTTGAGTTTATTGTCACGTGTACTGAGGTGAAAAGCCTTGTGTTGCGTGCTATCCAATCAGTGGAAAGACACTACACGATTACAATCGAGCCGTCCACAGTGTACAGATGGCCCTGAGATCATCCAGCTGCTTCTCCAACTCCACAACAAGTCCATTCAGGAGCTGCACCTGGGCACAGTTCTTGCAGGTGTAGCGCCCAGAAGCTCCAGCGGGGTCCCTACCTTCCCACACCCTGCAGGAAGCACACTGCACCAACTCGTCCGCCATTACTTCAGTGTCAAAAAACATAAGTCAAGTTCAAAGACAAGTGTATCCTCCTGACCTCAGCCTCATCGCCAAAGACCCGCAGCCAAAGACTCGCACTTTTCTCACAGGGCACTTTTCTCACAGGGCACTTTTCTCACAGGGCACTTTTCTCACAGGGCACTTTTCTCACAGGGCACTTTTCTCACAGGGCACTTTTCTCACAGGGCACTTTTCTCACAGGGCACTTTTCTCACAGGGCACTTTTCTCACAGGGCACTTTTCTCACAGGGCACTTTTCTCACAGGGCACTTTTCTCACAGGGCACTTTTCTCACAGGGCACTTTTCTCACAGGGCACTTTTCTCACAGGGCACTTTTCTCACAGGGCACTTTTCTCACAGGGCACTTTTCTCACAGGGCACTTTTCTCACAGGGCACTTTTCTCACAGGGCACTTTTCTCACAGGGCACTTCCCTCGACAGGGCCTCACCCAGACAAGGCCCGCACTCCTTGAGCAAGCCTTCCTTATATCAGTTGCTAAATTGACTAATTGGCCAATTTACCAGACTTCTCATTTAATTGCTCAGCCAATCCCCACACTCGCTCCTAGCCTAGGGGGGCACGGTGGCGCAGCGGTAGAGTTGCTGCCTTACAGCGAATGCAGCGCCGGAGGCCCGGGTTCCATCCTGACTACGGTCGCCGTCTGTACGGCGTTTGCACGTTCTCCCCGTGACCTGCGTGGGTTTTCTCCGAGATCTTCGGTTTCCTCCCACACTCCAAAGACGTGCAGGTTTGTAGGTTAATTGGCTTAGTAAATGTAATAATTGTCCCTAGTGTGTGTAGGATAGTGTTAGTGTGTGGGGATCGCTGGTCGGTGCGGACTCGGTGGGCCGAAGGGCCTGTTTCCGCGCTGGATCTCTAAATCTAAAAGAAAAGCTTGCCTTCTTCTGATGGGCTGGGAGGTGTGCGCTTCACTGAATGCTTGCTAGAGTCCCTTTGGGGCTCCTTTGTAAACGGACTTTACCTGTGACTCACACTCACTTAAAACGGCCTGTCCCACTTAGGCGATGTTAAGGTGACTGCCGGTGACTAGGCTGGCAGTTCGCCGGGTGTCGTGGGCGTGATCGTGAGGAGTCTTCCAAGAATCATAGTGGATCTCGGCGCGTCGCTGAGAAATCAACCGGAGTGAACTTTCTCAGCGACAGCTGGCTTGTCGCCAGGTCTCGTTGCTTATTGCGGGCGCTGTCTGTCGCACGCTGTCCCCAGGTTTGCCAGGTTCATTTAGATTCATTTAGAAGCACGTAATATTAAAATAAGTAAAGTCATTTTAAAATACCATAAAATGCTTGTGTTTAACCAATTTATTTACCGTCAGGACATTTGACAGGTAGATTGGAGGTGACAGTTTGACGGTCAGGTAAGCGTGAGAATTGTCGCGACGTTTATAGCCATCAGCCATTACATTTAAAGTGGGCTCCCAACCCAGATATGCAACCCAGAAACCAGATATGCATCTCCCGCACATTTTCAAAGAATGCCCACACACTTTTCACAAAAATCCATTTAACCACTTTTAAAATTAAATTTCTTAATACAGCTATTAGTAAACTGGAAGTAAATCCAGTTTATGCCTTGTTACAGTGAAGCTTGGTTTTTAAGTAACCCGGACAAGGTGTTATAGTTCAAAACTCTCAAGTACTTACCGACTTGTCAGTGATTTCAGTGAAAATTAAGACAATAGACAATAGACAATAGGTGCAGGAGGAGGCCATTTGGCCCTTCGAGCCAGCACCGCCATTCAATGTGATCATGGCTGATCATTCTCAATCAGTACCCCGTTCCTGCCTTCTCCCCATACCCCCTGACTCCGCTATCCTTAAGAGCTCTATCCAGCTCTCTCTTGAATGCATTCAGAGAATTGGCCTCCACTGCCTTCTGAGGCAGAGAATTCCACAGTTTCACAACTCTCTGACTGAAAAAGTTTTTCCTCTTCTCAGTTCTAAATGGCCTACCCCTTATTCTTAAACTGTGGCCCCTTGTTCTGGACTCCCCCAACATTGGGAACATGTTTCCTGCCTCTAACGTGTCCAACCCCTTAATAATCCTATACTTTTCGATAAGATCTCCTCTCATCCTTCTAAATTCCAGTGTATACAAGCCTAGTCGCTCCAGTCTTTCAACATATGATAGTCCCGCCATTCCGGGAATTAACCTAGTAAACCTAAGCTGCACGCCCTCAATAGCAAGAATATCCTTCCTCAAATTTGGAGACCAAAACTGCACACAGTACTCCAGGTGCGGTCTCACTAGGGCCCTGTACAACTGCAGAAGGACCTCTTTGCTCCTATACTCAGCTCCTCTTGTTATGAAGGCCAACATTCCATTGGCTTTCTTCACTGCCTGCTGTACCTGCATGCTTCCTTTCAGTGACTGATGCACTAGGACACCCAGATCTCGTTGTACGTCCCCTGTTCCTAACTTGACACCATTCAGATAGTACTCTGCCTTCTGGCAGCATGGTGTTCAGTGAACAATCTGGTCCTGAACTCCTCCAAAACAAAGGAACTTATAATTGACTTTAGAAAAACCAGTGTAGATTACGACCCACTCTACATCAATGGGGTCTGTGTGGAAAGGGTACCAGCCTTCAGGTTCCTGGGTACGCACATCGCAGAGGATCTTACCTGGTCTACCAACACCATCACCACAGTAAAGAAGGCACAGCAGAGACTCCACTTCCTGAGGATCCTCAGGAAAACCAACCTGCAGGAGAAGCTCATGTTGTCCTTCTATCGCTGCTCCATCGAGAGTGTGCTGGCATACTGTATAACCACATGGTATGCCAGCTGCTCAGAAAAGGACAGGAAGGCCCTTCAGAGGGTCATCACGACAGCCCAGAAGATCATCGGCTGCTCACTGCCCTCCCTGGAGCACCTGTTCAGCCTACGCTGCCTCAGTAGAGCAGGCAAAATAATAAAAGATCCATCCCACCCCGGCCACCGTCTGTTTGTTCATCTGCCCTCTGGTCGACGTTTCAGGTCGATCAAATCCCGAACAAACAGACTTAAGAACAGTTTTTACCCCAGGGCCATACGAGAACTGAACACTACCTTTGCACTAGGCAACACCGTTAAAAAATCTTGTACTTAATATAATTGTATTTAATTGTATTTATGTATTTATTTGTTTTTGCATTTATTGCATATATGTTTGTACGCACCGTCAGGATTGGCTATTTTTTAATTTCGTTGTACTCGTTGCAATGACAATAAATGAATATTATTATTATTATTATTATTATTATTATTATTATTATTATTATTATTATTATTATTATTATTATTATTATTATTATTATTATTCTTACCACCAAAGTGGATAACCTCACACTTATCCACATTAAACTGCATCTGCCATGCATCCGCCCACTCACACAACCTGTCCAAGTCACCCTGCAACCTCATAGCATCTTCCTCACAGTTCACACTGCCATCCAGCTTTGTATCATCTGCAAATTTGCTGATGATGCCTGACCCGCTGAGTTACTCCAGCACTTTGTGAAACGTCACCTATTCATGTTCTCCACAGATGCTGCCTGACCCGCTGAGTTACTTCAGCACTTCATGTCTATTTTATAAACCAGCATCTGCTGCTCTTTTTTCCACTATTTTTATTCTATTTCTATTGTCATTAAAACCACCAGATTCTACCATCTTCTTAGGCCCCCCTCGGTCATGGCTGACCATGAGTGATGCATCCTAGTTGGCTGCTTGAGCCTCACCTCGGCTAGAACTAGCACTCACACACAAACAAACCATGGGGCAGGCAACATTGCAGCTCTGGACCTTCTCTGAACCTTTTTCCCACTCCTATGACTCTAGCAATAGTTCATGCTTTCTCTCATCTCTGCTTAGTTTAGTTTACTTCAGAGATACATCGCGGAAACAGGCCCTTCAGCCCAACGAGCCGGGGCCGACCAGCGATCCCCACACACTAACACTATCCCACACACATTTGGGACAATTTACAGTTATACCAAGCCAATTAACCTACAAACCTGCACGTCTTTGGAGTGTGGGAGGAAACCGGAGCAATAGACAATAGACAATAGAAAATAGGTGCAGGAGGAGGCCATTCGGCCCTTCGAGCCAGCACCGCCATTCAATGTGATCATGGCTGATCATTCTCAATCAGTACCCCGTTCCTGCCTTCTCCCCATACCCCCTGACTCCGCTATCCTTAAGAGCTCTATCTAGCTCTCTCTTGAATGCATTCAGAGAATTGTCCTCCACTGCCTTCTGAGGCAGAGAATTCCACAGATTCACAACTCTCTGACTGAAAACATTTTTCCTCATCTCAGTTCTAAATGGCCTACCCCTTATTCTTAAACTGTGGCCCCTGGTTCTGGACTCCCCCAACATTGGGAACATGTTTCCTGCCTCTAACGTGTCCAACCCCTTAATAATCTTATACAGAGACCGCCCGGAGAAAACCCACGCAGGTCACGGGGAGAACGTACAAACTCCGTAGTTGGGATGGAACCCGAGTCTCTGGCGCCGTGAGTCGGCAACTCTACCGCTGTGCCGCCCTGTCTCATTACACGGCAATAGGGCCAGAGTTTGCATTGGTGCACTGGTGTATAGCCTTTCCCGGTGCTACAAAAGCATCTTTGATCAACTTATCTCCCCCTCCGTCACAGAGATTGCCGAACCTGGAAATCCACCGTCGAGAACAGTCAAGACAACATGTCGATAAATCATTCGTAAAGGCTTCGTCTGTGCAAATGTATTGACGGGCTTACAGCACATCCACAGTGTTCAAGCTGAGATGCTTTAGTCCATTCATTACTCACAAGCCTCTGCAAGGTAAATATTTATCCAGACCTTGCCCATCACAACGGCTAGCTCAATCAGCTTCAGAGACTAAAGGTCCTGTCCCAGTTACCCGATTACTAAGGCGACTGCCGGCGACTGTCAGAGTCGTAGCACATCGCCGACATTTTATTTTCCCCCACGACAATGACCACGACAATGACCACGACAATGACCACGACAATGACCATGACAATGACCACGACAATGACCATGACAATGACCACGACAATGACCATGACAATGACCGCGACAATGACCACGACAATGACCACGACAATGACCACGACAATGACCACGACAATGACCACGACAATGACCACGACAATGACCATGACAATGACCACGACAATGACCATGACAATGACCACGACAATGACCATGACAATGACCGCGACAATGACCACGACAATGACCACGACAATGACCACGACAATGACCACGACAATGACCGCGACAATGACCGCGACAATGACCGCGACAATGACCACGACAATGACCACGACAATGACCACGACAATGACCACGACAATGACCACGACAATGACCACGACAATGACCACGACAATGACCACGACAATGACCACGACAATGACCATGACAATGACCACGACAATGACCATGACAATGACCGTGACAATGACCACGACAATGACCACGACAATGACCACGACAATGACCACGACAATGACCACGACAATGACCACGACAATGACCGCGACAATGACCATGACAATGACCACGACAATGACCACGACAATGACCACGACAATGACCACAACAATGACCACGACAATGACCATGACAATGACCACGACAATGACCACGACAATGACCACGACAATGACCACGACAATGACCACGACAATGACCACGACAATGACCACGACAATGACCACGACAATGACCACGACAATGACCACGACAATGACCACGACAATGACCACGACAATGACCACGACAATGACCACGACAATGACCGCGACAATGACCACGACAATGACCGCGACAATGACCACGACAATGACCACGACAATGACCACGACAATGACCACGACAATGCCGAGTCAGATCGACACGAGTCACTTTCTTTGTGAAACTAGCACCTGGCTAAGAGATTACACCGTCTTCGGAAACATCGCCAAAACCCCACGCTTACCTGACCGTCAAACTGTTGCCTCCAATCCACCCGTCAAATGTCCTGACAGTTAATAAACTGGTTAAACAAAACTATCTTCTGGTGTCTTCAAACGCCTTTTCTTAATTTAATATTACGTGCTTCTAAACGCATCTGCGACAACCTAGCAAACCTGGGGACAGCGTGCGACAGACAGCGCCCGCAATAAGCTGCCATACCTGGCCACAAGCCAGCTGCCGCACAGAAATGTCTAGCAGGTAAATGTTTCCGCAACACGCCGAGATCCGTTACGATTCATTGAAGACTCCTCACGATCACGATCACGATCACGCCCGCGCGCGACACCCCGGCCAACGTTCAGCCACAGCCTAGTCACTGGCAGTCGCCTTAACATCACCTACGTGGGACAGGCACTTAACTCCATCACATTCAAACCCTCTCTCATTGACCCACACCACCCTGGCCACACTCTCACTGACCCACACCACCCTGGCCACACTCTCACTGACCCACACCACCCTGGCCACACTCTCACTGACCCACACCACCCTGGCCACACTCTCACTGACCCACACCACCCTGGCCACACTCTCACTGACCCACACCACCCTGGCCACACTCTCACTGACCCACACCACCCTGGCCACACTCTCACTGACCCACACCACCCTGGCCACACTCTCACTGACCCACACCACCCTGGCCACACTCTCATTGACCCACACCACCCTGGCCACACTCTCACTGACCCATACCACCCTGGCCACACTCTCACTGACCCACACCACCCTGGCCACACTCTCACTGACCCACACCACCCTGGCCACATTCTCACTGACCCACACAACCCTGGCCACACTCTCACTGACCCACACCACCCTGGCCACACTCTCACTGACCCACACCACCCTGGCCACACTCTCACTGACCCACACCACCCTGGCCACACTCTCATCTTGCTGCTACCATCGGGGAGAAGGTACAGGAGCCTGAAAACCGTGACCTCCAGGTTCAGGAACAGCTTGTTGCAGAAACATGTGTAGGAAGGAACTGCAGATCCTGATTTATACTGAAGATAGATACAAAGTGCTGGAGTAACTGAGTGGGTTATAGACAGCATCTTTGAAGAAAAGGAATAGGTGATGTTTTCGGGCTGGAACCCTCTGTCAGAATCAAAGGTGGTTAATTTAGTTCAGTTTAGTTTATTGTCACGTGTACCGAGGTACAGTGAAAAGCTTGTGTTGCGTGCTAACCAGTCAATGGAAAGACAATACATGATTACAATCGAGCCGTCCACAGTGTACAGATACATGATAAGGGAATAACGTTTAGTGCAAGGTAAAGACTGTGAAACGTCACCTATCCATGTTCTCCACAGATGCTGCCTGACCCGCTGAGTTACTCCAGCACTCTGTGAAATGTCACCTACCCATGTTAGAAACATAGAAAATAGGTGCAGGATGAGGCCATTCGGCCCTTCGAGCCAGCACCGCCATTCATTGTGATCATTGCTGATCATCCACAATCAGTAACCCGTGCCTGCCTTCTCCCCATACCCCTTGATTCCACTAGCCCCTAGAGCTCTATCTAACTCTCTTTTAAATTCATCCAGTGAATTGGCCTCCACTGCCCTCTGTGGCAGAGAATTCCACAAATTCACAACTCTCTGGGTGAAAATGTTTCTTCTCACCTCAGTTTTAAATGGCCTCCCCTTTATTCTTAGACTGTGTGGCCCCTGGTTCTGGACTCCCCCAACATTGGGAATATTTTTCCTGCGTCTAGCTTGTCCAGTCCTTTAATAATCTTATACGTCTCTATAAGATCCCCTCTCATCCTTCTAAACTCTAGTGAATACGAGCCTAGACTTTTCAATCATTCTTCATATGTCAGTCCCGCCATCCCAGCGATCAATCTCGTGAACCTACGCTGCACTGCCTCAATTACAAGGATGTCCTTCCTCAAATTAGGAGACCAAAACTGTTCACAATACTCCAGATGTGGTCTTACCAGGGCCCGATACAACTGCAGAAGAACCTCTTTACTCCTATACTGAAATCTTCTCGTTATGAAGGTCCAACATGCCATTAGCTTTGTTCACTGCACGCCAACTTTCAGTGACTGGTGTACAAGGACACATTTTTCCTGCATCTAGCCCGTCCAGTCCTTTTATAATTTTATACATCTCTATCTTATCTAGTTTAGTCTACAAAGGATGTACTTTGGTTTCTGAAGGACGTTCCTTTGGGAAGGAGATGAGAAGGAATTTCTTTAGCCAGAAGGTGGTGAATCTGTGGAATTCTTTGCCACAGATGGATGTGGAGACCAAGTCAGTCAGTGGGTATTTTTAAGGCAGAGATAGATAGATTCTTGATTAGTGCGGGTGTCAGGGGTTACGGGGAGAAGGCAGGAGAATGGGGTTAGGAGGGAGAGATAGATCAGCCGTGATTGAATGGCGCAGTAGACTCGATGGGCCGAATGTCCTAATTCTGCTCCTATCACTTACAAAGACCCACCAACACGGTGTGGGAGCCATTCATGTTTAGTCTTGCTAATGTTGGCATATTATATTATTTTGTCTAGATATATCTTGCAGTATTATTTTGGACTCTTGGGGGCGGTCATTAGAGGCACCGGGAGAGAGAGCATACAGTTCTCACTTAAGATGTAATGGCAACTTTCCGATTTTTCCAGTGACTTCTTTTCCACTTGCCGTTACCAAACTGGAAGTAGGAGTGATCTTATGCAGACCAGAGACAGAGCAGCCAGCTACAACTTGCATGCGGAATAAGTACAGCCCGGTATGTCCTTCTCCTTGTTTGTACAATGACTTCAATAAACAACCAATTCAACTGTAATTATCGACTGGAAGATCTGTTCTGGTTGGTCTGCGTAAGTTCACAGCTACTCCCAGTGACGTAATGCCAAGTGGAAAAGAAGTCACTGGAAAAGTCGGAAAGTTGCCATTACACTCTGTTCAAGACCAATCAGATCGACAATAAGTGTTGGTTTTACCAGAGACGTACACATCTCATGAATCCAGTTTCTTTCAAGATGGCTTAGATGAAGGGATTAAAAGTAACATTAGCAAATTTGCAGATGACACAAAGCTGGGTGGCAGTGTGAACTGTGAGGAAGATGCTATGAGGTTGCAGGGTGACTTGGACAGGTTGTGTGAGTGGACGGATGCATGGCAGAGGCAGTTTAATGTGGATAAGTGTGAGAAAACATGTTCCCAATGTTGGGGGAGTCCAGAACCAGGGGCCACAGTTTAAGAATAAGGGGGAGGCCATTTAGAACGGAGAAGGGGAAAAACCTTTTCACTCAGAGAGTTGTAAATCTGTGAAATTCTCTGCCTCAGAAGGCAGTGGAGGCCAATTCCCTGGATGCTTTCAAGAAAGAGTTAGATAGAGCTCTTAAGGAGGTCAGGGGTATGGGGAGAAGGCAGGATGGATGACTGATTGTGGATCATCACGGTGAATGGCGGTGCTGGCTCGAAGGGCCGAATGGCCTCCTCCTGCACCTATTGTCTATTGCCTGCTCATTCTCTGCCCGTACCTCAATCCCTCGAGTCCTGGCAACATCCTCATAAAATGTAGTTTGTTGGATCGACTAGTCAAAAACTTCTGTGGTAAGGCATGATGTACCGTCCACTAAAACTGCTGTAAACGGGAAGCGAATACAACTGCGGGAAGTATATATCTGCAAACTCCTGACAGATCTATCCATCAGCTCGTTGCCACCGACAATTATTAAAACCTGTTTTGTGAAAGGTGGAAGACTAATAAGAGTCGGCTTGGAGGAAGCACGATATCTGTCAACCCCAACTAGCGACAACCTTCATACGCACGCATTTCCAGTTAAAATAATACGCTCCATTCCAGTATTTGTCTCTCTCATTTCACGTTTGAATCAACATGCAGCTTGCATTGGGCGGCACGGTGGCGCAGCGGTAGAGTTGCCGCCTTACAGCGAATGCAGCGCCGGAGACCCAGGTTCGATCCCGACTACGGGCACCGTCTGTACGGAGTTTGTACGTTCTCCCTGTGACCTATGTGGGTTTTCTCCGAGATCTTCGGTTTCCTCCCACACTCCAAAAACGTACAGGTTTGTAGGTTAATTGACTGAATAAATGTTTTTAAAAAATTGTCCCCAGTGTGTGTAGGATAGTGTTAGTGTGCGGGGATCGCTGGGAGGTGCGGACTCGGTGGGCCGAAGGGCCTGTTTCCACGCTGTATCTCTAAATCTAAAAAAAAATCTAAATTAACCAACCTGTTCAGATCATTTCAGTAACGAGGTTCACACATGATACGGAAAGCCTTTAGTTTAGTTTAGTTTAGAGATACAGCGCCGAGGCAGGCCCCTCCCCCCACCGAGTCCGCGCCGACCAGCGATCCCCGCACGCTAACGCTTAGGGGTTGCCAACTATCTCACTCCCAAATACGGGACAAGGCGACGTCACCGCCCCGCGCCCCACGTGACCTCACCCAGCCAGCGGCCACGTGCTCCCGCTCCACCAATGGCGGCCGCCCGGGCCAGGAGGCGGGTTGCTATGCAACCTCAGTTAGGCGGCGCCCGGGCCTTCGGGCCTACACTGTCCGGAGCTAAAATGTCAGGAACCTAAAGTATCGGGACCTAAACTGTCAGGACCTACAGTGTCCAGGCCTACAGTGTCCAGGCCTACAGTGTCCAGGCCTACAGTGTCCGGGTATACAGTGTCCATGCCTACAGTGTCCAGGCCTACAGTGTCCAGGCCTACAGTGTCCAGGCCTACAGTGTCCGGGTCTACAGTGTCCATGCCTACAGTGTCCGGGCCTACAGTGTCAGGGCCTACAGTGTCCGGGCCTACAGCGTCCGGGCCTACAGTGTCCGGGCCTACAGTGTCCGGGCCTACAGCGTCCAGGCCTACAGTGTCCAGGTATACAGTGTCCATGCCTACAGTGTCCAGGCCTACAGTGTCCAGGCCTACAGTGTCCAGGCCTACAGTGTCCGGGTCTACAGTGTCCATGCCTACAGTGTCCGGGCCTACAGTGTCCGGGCCTACAGTGTCCGGGCCTACAGCGTCCAGGCCTACAGCATCCGGGCCTACAGCGTCCGGGCCTACAGTGTCCGGGCCTACAGCGTCCAGGCCTACAGCATCTGGGCCTACAGTGTCCGGGCCAACACGTCCAGGCCTACAGCCCCCCCGGGCCTAATACGGGACAAGGGCGGTCCCGTACGGGACAAACCAATTTATCACAAAATACGGGATGTCCCGGCTAATAGCTACTAACCCTACTAACCCTATCCTACACACACTAGGGACAATTTACATTTACACCAAGACAATTAATCTACCAACCTGCATGCCTTTGGAGAGTGGGAGGAAGCCGGAGTATCCAGAGTAAACCCACGCAGGTCACGGGGAGAACGTACAAACTCCGTACAGACAGCGCCCGTAGTCGGGATGGAACTCGGGTCTCTGGCGCTGTGAGGCAGCAACTCTACCGCTGCGCCACCGTGCAGTTAACACCAACCAGTGATAAACGTCATGTGCACGGTTTACCAGTATTATTTGTCTCTGTCAAAGCACATTCGGATTAACATGCGACTTGTATTAACCAACCTGTAACCAAATCACTTCAGTAATAAGGCTCACACAATGATATACAAAACCTTATTTATATTTTCATATATGCCGATTTATCTTTCCTCACATCTTTTATCTGTAACCACATCTGATCAATGTAATCAATGTTAATTTTTCTAATAACTTTACTCAGTAATAATTTTTTCTCTGTCAATGTCAACTACAATCATACGTAGGAGGAGCAGAATTAGGCCATTCGGCCCATCAAGTCTACTCCACCATTCAATCATGGCTGTTCTATGTCTCCCTCCTAACCCCATTCTCCTGCCTTCTCCCCATAATCCCTGACACCCGCACTAATCATGAATCCATCTATCTCTGCCTTAAATATATCCACTGACTTGGCCTCCACAGCCGTCTGTGGCAATGAATTCCACAGATTCACCACCCTCTGACTAAAGAAATTCCTCCTCATCTCCTTCCTAAAGGAACGTCCTTTAATTCTGAGGCTGTGCCCTCTGGTCCTAGACTCTCCCACTAGTGGAAACATCCTCTCCACATCCACTCTATCCGGGCACTTCAGTATTCGGTAAGTTTCAATGAGGTCCCCCCTCATCCTTCTAAACTCCAGCAAGCAAGTTTAAAGTTAGTCAGAGGGCAGTGAATCTGTGGAATTCTTTTCCACAGACGGCTGTGGAGGCCACAAGTCAGTGGATATTTTTAAGGCAGAGATAGATAGATTCTTGATCAGTGCGGGTGTTAGGGGTTATGGGGAGAAGGCAGGAGAATGGGGTTGGGAGGGAGAGATGGATTAGCCATGATTGAATGGCGGAGTAGACTCGATAGGCCGAATGGCCTAATTCTGCTCCTATCACTTATTCAAGAGATTCAAGATTCAAGATTCAAGATATCTTTATTTGTCATCCAAAAAACAAGTTTTTTCGACGAAATTTAGTCCAAAATTTATGAAGGTTATCAAAGTGTATTGGCTCGTGTGAATATCAGTTTTATGTGAAACCTGCCTTTCTGTAAGAGAAAGTTATTTACGTACAAATTAATTCAAATAGATTATTTATTTACCTTAAGGATGTTGTGCGAATAATTGGTTTTAAAATTGCAACGTTTTTTTTTAGCTCAACATCTACTGACTTTCAATAAAACATACCGTTGTCAATTAGTGCCGTTATTATCAGAAGGATCTGGTCTATTAGCTCCTGTTCTTATTGATCATTGGGTTATGGAGTTGGGAGGGAGAGATAGATCAGCTGTGATTGAACGGCGTAGTAGACTTGATGGGCCGAATGGCCAAATTCTGTTCCTATCACTTATGACCTTATGAACTTATCACATACACAATTCAAGAATATCTAGCTCTAACAACATTGCCTCAAATAATTCTTAACAGGGGTGACATTTCAAAAGGAAATCAATTATAGTGATTGATTTTTTTTTTCAATACGTCCTTCCTGACTTTTTATGAGATCTTTGACATTTCAGAACCTGGCTAGGTACCTTTTACAAGTGGGTTCATTCAGTCACATGCATGCCCGCAATCACAAGTGAGAGGACCAGAATTAGGCCATTCGCCCCATCAAGTCTACTCCACCATGGCTGATCTATCTCTCCCTCCCAACCCCATTCTCCTGCCTTCTCCCCATACCCCCTGACTCCGCTATCCTTAAGAGCTCTATCTAGCTCTCTCTTGAATGCATTCAGAGAATTGGCCTCCACTGCCTTCTGAGGCAGAGAATTCCACAGATTCACAACTCTCTGACTGAAAACGTTTTTTCTCATCTCAGTTCTAAATGGCTACCCATTATTCTTAAACTGTGGCCCCTGGTTCTGGACTCCCCCAACATTGGGAAAATGTTTCCTGCCTCTAACGTGTCCAACCCCTTAATAATCTTATACGTTTCGATAAGATCCCCTCTCATCCTTCTAAATTCCAGTGTATACAAGCCTAGTCGCTCCAGTCTTTCAACATATGACAGTCCCGCCATTCCGGGAATGAATCTAGTAAACCTACGCTGCACGCCCTCAATAGCAAGAATATCCTTCCTCAAATTTGGAGACCAAAACTGCACACAGTACTCCATGTGCGGTCTCACTAGGTCCCTGTGCAACTGCAGAAGGACCTCTTTGCTCCTATACTCAACTCCTATCCATGCCAACTTTCTATCCATGTCAGTACCCTACCTCCAATACCTTGTGCTCTAATTTTGCCCACTAATCTCCCATGTGGAACCTTGTTGAAGGCTTTCTGAAAGTCGAGGTACACCACATCCACCGGCTCTCCCCTGTCAATTTTCCTAGTTACAACCTCAATTCCAGAAGATTAGTCAAGCCTGATTTCCCCTTCGTAAAGCCATGCTGACTCGGAACAATCCTGTTACTGCTATCCAAATGCTCCGCAAGTTCCTCTTTTATAATTCAAGAAAGCAGCCAGCTAAAAAAGGCACAAATTGTCTACACTTTGAATTTAAGAATAAAGAACTGGTTGCAGGAGCCATTTATGTTTGGGCTGCCGACTGTTGGCATATTATATTATTTAGAACTGAGATGAGGAAAAAAAATGTTCACTCAGAGAATTGTAAATCTGTGGAATTCTCTGCCGTGGAGGCAGTGGAGGCCAATTCTCTGAATGCATTCAAGAGAGAGCTAGATAGAGCTCTTAAGGATTGCGGAGTCAGGGGGTATGGGGAGAAGGCAGGAATGGGGTACTGATTGAGAATGATCAGCCATGATCACATTGAATGGCGGTGCTAGCTCGAAGGGCTGAATGGCCTCCTCCTGCACCTATTGTCTATTGTTTAGATATATCTTATCGTATTATTTTGGACACGGGGTCGGTCGTTAGATGCACAGGGTGGTGTATATATATATATATATATATGGCATAAGGGGCAGGGAGCGACCAGATACAGGGAGGGAGGGCTTACAGTTCACACCAGACCTGAACAGACCATCGACTGGACAGATCATAGACCTGGGACCAGA
>NC_135955.1:91935703-92045703 GCF_053455715.1 Rhinoraja longicauda | reverse complement strand
CTCCTCTCCTCTCTCTCCTCTCCTCTCCTCTCCTCTCCTCTCTCCTCTCTCTGTCCTGCGATGGCCGGCCAGGGTAAAGTTTGTCCACCCCGGCGCTGGGTCGTTGCTAACAGTCCTGACCCAGTCTGACTATGTTTGTCGGGTCTTGCTGCAAGTCTTGTCCAGAGTGGCTCCTGCTGGTCATCCAGCCAGCTGTACCCTCTACAAACGGGGCTGGGGTGGACGGGACACCACCCTCTCCTGTCTGCCTCTTGTTCCCCCAGGCGAGGGGTGTCAGGGGGGGAGATGGGGAGACATGAGACGACCCCCGGCCGCGGACAGCGTTGCCCGCAGATGCCGACAGATGCAAAGCCCGTGGAACAGGTAGCTTCACAACCACCGAGATAGAGAGAGAGAGAGAAAGAAAGAGAGCACACAGCCGGGCTCAGTGGAAGAAGCCAGCAATGACAGCCAGACCCTGCTGAACACATTCATAGCATCCTGAGAAGGAGGAGGGAGAGAGAGAGAGAGAGAGAGAGAGAATTGAGAGAGAACAGAGAGAGAGAATTGAGAGAGAGAGAATTGAGAGAGAGAATTGAGAGAGAGAATTGAGAGAGAGAGAGAGAGAGAGAGAGAGAGAGAGAGAGAGAGAGAGAGAGAGAGAATTGAGAGAATTGGGAGAGGGAATTGAGAGAGAGAGAGAGAGAGAGAATTGAGAGAATTGGTCTCCTAATTTGAGGAAGGACGTCCTTGCTATTGAGGCAGTGCAGCGTAGGTTCACCAGGTTAATCCCCGGGATGGTGGGACTGTCATATGAGGAAAGATTGGAAAGACTGGGCTTGTATTCACTGGAGTTTAGAAGGATGAGAGGGGATCTTATAGAGACGTTTAAAATTACGAAAGGACTGGACAAGCTAGATGCAGGAAAAATGTTCCCAATGTTGGGGGAGTCCAGAACCAGGGGCCACACAGTCTAAGAATAAAGGGGAGTCCATTTAAAACTGAGGTGAGAAAGAACTTTGTCACCCAGAGAGTTGTGAATTTGTGGAATTCTCTGCCACAGAGGGCAGTGGAGGCCAATTCACTGGATGGATTTAAAAGAGAGTTAGATAGAGCTCTAGGGGCTAGTGGAATCAAGGGATATGGGGAGAAGGCAGGCACGGGTTACTGATTGTGGATGATCAGCCATGATCACAATGAATGGCGGTGCTGGCTCGAAGGGCCAAATGGCCTCCTCCTGCACCTATTTTCCATGTTTTGATGAGAGAGATAGACCTGCCACTCAGCAGTCGCTCTGAAGAAGGGTCTCAACCCAAAACGTCACCTATCCATGTTCTCCACAGATGCTGCCTGACCCACTGAGTTACTCCAGCACTCTGTGAAACGTCACCTATCCATGTTCTCCACAGATGCTGCCTGACCCGCTGAGTTACTCCAGCACTCTATGAAGGCATATAACGTAACAAAGATCAGTGGGAAGCCAGAGGATTTGGCGAGCTTTTAAAGAACAACAGAAGGTAACAAAAAAGGTAATACGGGGAAAAAAGTTGAAATACGAAGGAAAGCCAGCCAATAATTTAAAAGAGGACAGCAAGAGTTTCTTCAGTTATATAAAGACAAAGAAAGAGGGAAGAGTGGATGTTTGGCCGCTGGAGAATGATGCAGGAGAAGTGATGATTTGGAAAGGCAGAGGAGTTGACAATAGACAATAGGTGCAGGAGGAGGCCATTTGGCCCTTCGAGCTAGCACCGCCATTCAATGTGATCACGGCTGATCATCCACAATCAGTACCCCGTTCCTGCCTTCTCCCCATACCCCCTGACTCCGCTATCCTTAAGAACTCTATCTAGCTCTCTCTCTTGAATGCATTCGGAAAATTGGCCTCCACTGCCTTCTGAGGCAGAGAATTCCACAGATTCACAACTCTCTGACCGAAATTTTTTTTTCCTGATCTCCGTTCTAAATGGCCTACCCATTATTCTTAAACTGTGGCCCCTGGTTCTGGACTCCCCCAACATTGGGGACATGTTTCCTGCCTCTAACGTGTCCAACCCCTTAATAATCTTATACGTTTCGATAAGATCTCCTCTCATCCTTCTAAATTCCAGTGTATACAAGCCTAGTCGCTCCAGTCTTTCAACGTACGACAGTCCCGCCATTCCGGGAATTAACCTGGTGAACCTACGCTGCACGCCCCCAATAGCAAGAATGTCCTTCCTTTTTTGCATCAGTCTTCACAGTGAAAGACACCAGCAGATGCCTGCAACCCTAGAGAATCAGGGGGTGGACGTTAGTGTAGTGTAATTCTGTAATCAAGACCAAGTTTTACTATTTATAAGGTCATAGGTGATAGGAACAGAATTAGGCCATTCGGCCCATCAGGTCTACTCCACCATTCAATCACGACTGATCTCTCTTTCCCTCCTAACCCCATTCTCCTGCCTTCTCCCCATAACCCCTGACACCCGCACTAATCAAGAATCTATCTATCTCTGCCTTAAAGATATCCACTGACTTGTGGCCTCCATAGCCGTCTGTGGCAAAGAATTCCACAGATTCACTGCCCTCTGGCTAAAGAAAAATCTGGTAATCAATTTTCTGTGCAGTCTTGTCATGTGAGAATGTAAAAGCTGTAGCAAAGTTGCGCTCAGGAGATCAGCTTTGAAGGGGTCTCCAGGTGCGAACATGTCTTAATAAATCGCCCGTTACCCAGAACACCAATTCCGCGTGGCCTTTCCAATTGCTTCTCTACCGTAGTGGCATCTAAAAGAGTTTTAGTTCGGCAGACTCGGTGATCGTTTCACTGAACACCTCCGCTAGGTCCCACTACCCGACCTCCCGGTCGCTAAACACGTCCACCCACACCCCCTCCCACTCCCACACTGACCTTTCTGACCTGGGCCTCCTCCATTGTCAGAGTGAGGCCCAGCGCAAATTGGAGGAACAGCACCTCGTATTTCGCTTGGGCAGCTTACACCCCAGCGGTATGAACATTGACTTCTCTAACTTCAAGTGATCCATACTATCCCTCTCTCCCCATCCCTCCACCACCCTAGTTCTCCGACCAGTTTCTCTATCCGTCTGATTAATTTTACTGACTGTATAAGAAAATAACTGCAGATGCTGGTACAAATCGAAGGTATTTATTCACAAAATGCTGGAGTAACTCAGCAGGTCAGGCAGCATCTCAGGAGAGAAGGAATGGGCGACGTTTCGAGTCGAGACCCTTCTTCAGACTGACTGTATACCTCATTGTCATCTTCCCTTCATTGATTCTACATTTCCTACACCATCGCCTGCTTTGATCTGTCATTTTCACACCTTGTACTTCCATATCTCTAGAATCCCTCCGCTGACTCTCAGTCTGAAGAAGGGTCTCGAGCCGAAATGTCACCCATTCCTTCTCTCCAGAGATGCTGCCTGACCCGCTGAGTTATTATCTGAATGGTGTCAGATTAGGAAAAGGGGAGGTGCAACGAGACATGGGTGTCCTTGTACATCAGTCACTGAAAGTAAACATGCAGGCACAGCAGGCAGTGAAGAAAGCCAATGGCATGTTGGCCTTCATTGCGAGAGGATTTGAGTTTAGGAGCAAGGAGGTCCTACTGCAGTTGTACAGGGCCCCAGTGAGACCGCACCTGGAGTATTATGTACAACGTTCGTCTCCTAATTTGAGGAAGGATATTCTTGCTATTGAGGCAGTGCAGCGTAGGTTTACTAGGTTAATTCCCGGGATGGCGGGACTGTCATATGTTGAAAGACTGGAGCGACTGGGCTTGTATTCACAGGGATTTAGAAGGATGAGAGGGAATCTTATAGAAACATATAAAATTCTTAAAGGATTGGACAGACTAGATGCAGGAAACGTGTTCCCGATGTTGGGGAGTCTAGAACGAGGGGCCACAGTTTAAGAATAAGGGGGAGGCCATTTAGAACTGAGATGAAGAAAAGCTTTTTCACCCAGAGAGTTGTGAATTTGTGGAATTCTCTGCCACAGAGGGCAGTGAAGGCCGATTCACTGGATGTTTTCAAGAGAGAGCCAAAGGAATCAAAGGATATGGGGATAAAGCAGGAATGGTGTACTGATTATAAATGATCGGCTACGGACATATTCAATGGCAGTGCTGGTTTGAAGGGCCGAATGGCCTACTCCTGCACTTCGCGGGGCTAGGGGCCCTGACACAGCGGGTCAGGCAGCATCTGTGGAGAACATGGATAGGTGATGTTTCACAGAGTGCTGGAGTAACTGAGCGGGTCAGGCAGCATCTGTGGAGAACATGGATAGGTGATGTTTTGGTCTGGTAAAGGGCCTCGACAAGAAACGTCACCTATCCATGTTCTCCACAGATGCTGCCTGACCCGCTGAGTTACTCCAGCACTCTGTGAAACGTCACCTATCCATGTTCTCCCCAGATGCTGCCTGACCCGCTGAGTCAGGCCCCTAGCCCCGCGAAGTGCCTGAGTAGGCCGGGAAGGCGGATGGATGAAGGCCGCAGCAGAAAAGGGTCCCCGGTGGTCTTGGACTCCACGCCACTGGATCCTGACCCAGATCTGTCAAGGACTGTGTGGTGGCTGTCTGTGCACCAGTCTCCCCACGTTAAACAAAGTTAAACAAAGCAGGGGGGAGTTGCGTTACCACAGTGGAACCTCACGTACGATGGACCAAGCTGAGGTTGTGGGGTGAGTGGGCTAACTGGACCGCACACTGTGGGGGGCAAGGCCCCTGGCTCCCAACATTCACATCGTCTGCCCAGTGCCCTGCTGATCCAGTGCCAGGTGTGCCAGCGTCTGTCCCGACACACACACACCACACAACACACACTGGCATCTGGCCCGATGCAGGATTACCATCAACGTATCGCCTCTCTCTCTCCCCACAGCGAGGGCAGGCAATTACATTTAAACAGATGAATGCCTTGTTAAAGCAGAGGGATTTGATGGACCCGGCAGGTAGAAGCACCATAATGGTTCCCAGCGGGATTTTATGCCTTGAAGGTGCCCTTGAAGTGGAGGCTTACGTTTATTATAGAGTCGTAGAGTGATGCAGTGTGGAAACATGCCCTATATGCCCACACTGACCAACATGCCCCATCTACACTAGTCCCACACCGACCAACATGCCCCATCTACACTAGTCCCACACCGACCAACATGCCCCATCTACACTAGTCCCACCTGCCCACACAGACCAACATGCCCCATCTACACTAGTCCCACCCACCCACACCGACCAACATGCCCCATCTACACTAGTCCCACCCACCCACACAGACCAACATGCCCCATCTACACTAGTCCCACCCCCCACACAGACCAACATGCCCCATCTACACTAGTCCCACACCGGCCAACATGCCCCATCTACACTAGTCCCACACCGACCAACATGCCCCATCTACACTAGTCCCACACCGACCAACATGCCCCATCTACACTAGTCCCACCTGCCCACACCGACCAACATGCCCCATCTACACTAGACCCACCTGCCCACACCGACCAACATGCCCCATCTACACTAGTCCCACCTGCCCACACCGACCAACATGCCCCATCTACACTAGTCCCACCTGCCCACAGAGAAAGGGTTTCGACTTGAAACGTCACCTATCCACGTTCTCCACAGATGCTGCCTGACCCGCTGAGTTACTCCAGCACTCTGTGTTTACCTAAACTAAAGTGTGTTTGTAGTGAACATGGTTGGTTGCTAATGCTTGTGCCATTTCTCTCTGCTGTGACATCTCTCTCAGTCAGATGGGTTCGTCTCATCCTCTCGTGAACTTGGCTTTGCGTTTCCCACTGGATGCCATTCCAACAGATGGCACGGGAAACCTTTCACCAGGCAGCAACTTCAGCAGCTCCCTGCCTCCTTCCTGATTACCACGTCAGCCTGACATGCTTCCTCCCTCTCTCCTGGTGGAGCCAGAGTAGAGTCACAGAGACACAGAGACACAGAGACACAGAGACACAGAGACACAGAGACACAGAGACACAGAGACACAGGGACACAGGGACACAGAGACACAGAGACACAGAGACACAGAGACACAGAGACACAGAGACACAGAGACACAGAGACACAGAGACACAGAGTCACAGAGACACAGAGACACAGAGTCACAGAGACAGAGTCACAGGGACACAGAGACACAGAGACACAGAGACACAGGGACACAGAGACACAGAGACACAGAGACACAGAGACACAGAGACACAGAGACACAGAGACACAGAGACACAGAGACACAGAGACACAGAGACACAGACACAGAGACACAGAGACACAGAGACACAGAGACACAGAGACACAGAGTCACAGAGTCACAGAGACACAGAGACACAGAGACACAGAGACACAGAGACCCAGAGACACAGAGTCACAGAGACACAGAGACACAGAGACACAGAGACACAGAGACACAGAGAGACAGAGACACAGAGACCCAGAGACACAGAGTCACAGACACAGAGACACAGAGACACAGAGACACAGAGACACAGAGTCACAGAGACACAGAGACACAGAGACACAGAGACACAGAGACAGAGACACAGAGACACAGAGACACAGAGACACAGAGACACAGAGACACAGAGACACAGAGACACAGGGACACAGGGACACAGGGACACAGAGACACAGGGACACAGAGACACAGAGACACAGGGACACAGGGACACAGAGACACAGGGACACAGAGACACAGAGACACAGAGACACAGAGTCACAGAGACACAGAGTCACAGAGACACAGAGACACAGAGACACAGGGACACAGAGACACAGAGACACAGAGACACAGAGACACAGGGACACAGAGACACAGAGACACAGAGACACAGAGACACAGAGTCACAGAGACACAGAGACACAGAGACACAGAGACACAGAGACACAGAGACACAGAGACACAGAGACACAGAGATTGTGGATGATCAGCCATGATCACAATGAATGGCGGTGCTGGCTTGAAGGGCCGAATGGCCTCCTCCTGCACCTATTGTCTATGTTTAATACGATAAGTTATAATTCTTATTTGTGAAACACGTGTTGATCATCCTGCTTTATGAAAGATGTCAAGCTGGAAAGGGCGCAGAGAAGATTTAGGAGGTTGTTGCCAGGACTCGAGGGGCCTGAGCTACAGGGAGGGTTTGGGGCAGGCTGGGACTCGATTCATTGGAGCGCAGGAGGATGAGGGGCGATCTTATAGAGGTGTGTAAAATCATGAGAGGAAAAGATGGAAAGGAATCATGAAAGGAAAAGCTAACTAGAGGGCAGAGCTGAAAGCAAGAGCGGAAATGATTTAATGGGAACTTGAGAAATCAAGAACAAGAGGACACAGATTTAAGGTGACAGGGAAAATATTTAATAGGAACCTGAGAAGCAATTTGTTCACACAAAGGGAGGTGGGTGTATGGAGCAGGTTGGCAGGGAAAGCAATCGTGGCAGGTAATATAACACACTTTAAACGGTACTAGACCAAGGGGACTTGTTCGGCGCAAACTTCTCCTGCATTGGTGCAATATCCTCTCCTCCCCCACTCCCCCCTCCTCCATCCTCCCTCCATCCTCCACACCCTCCACCCCCCCCTCCCTCCCTCCCCCTTCCCTCCATCCCTGATCCCTCCCCCTCACCTCCTCTCTCCCCACCCTCCCCCTCCCTCGACTCCCCCCTCCCCCTCCCCTCCTCTCCCCCCTCCCTCACCCTCACTCCCCACCCTCCCCCCTCCCTCCACCCCTTCCCTCCACCCCTCCCTCCACTCCCCCCTCTTCCCCTCCTCCTCCCCCTCCCATTCCCCTCCCCCCAACTCCATCCCCCTCAACCCCCCTTATCCCCCCTCCTCCCCCTCCCTCCCCCTCCCTCTTCCCCCACCCTCCCTCCCTCCCCCCTCGTCCCTCCCAAGGAGATAGATTTAAACTTTAAAATGTGAATAACTTTAAAAATATAACACCGATTTCAATGAAGCTTCTTCCATTGGCACCAAAGGGACGACGGTGAGTAAAGGTGGGCCTAACATTGTCGCGCTATCGTGCACAGTTTTGGCTGTAGTTCCGGAACAAACAAACAAACATGAGTTTTAGTATATAGATGTGGACAGGTACATGGATAGGGCAGGTTTGGAGGGATATTGGCCAAATATAGGCAGGTGGGACTAGTGTAGCTGGGACATGTTAGCAGGTCATGTCCATACGTTGTAGGAGCAGAATTGGGCCATTCGGCCCATCAAGTCTACTCCGTCATTCGATCATGGCTGATCTATCTCTCCCTCCCAACCCCATTCTCCTGCCTTTTTCCTATAAACCCCCGACACCTGTGGGTGTAGACACTTGCACCGTGCACACGTTTACACAGGTAACTAGGAAATTAAGGTGAGGGGGAAAGATTTCATAGGAACCTGAGGGGTAACTTTTTCACACAGAGGGTGGTGGGTGTATGGTGTATGCCAGAGGAGGTAGTTGAGGCTAGGACTATCCCAACATTTAAGAAACAGTTAGACAGGTACATGGATAGGACAGGTTTGGAGGGATATGGGCCAAACACAGGCAGGTGGGACTAGTGTAGCTGGGACATTGTTGGCCGGTGTGGGCAAGTTGGGCCGAAGGGCCTGTTTCCACACTGTCACTCTATGACTCTAAGCTATATTTGGAAAGGAAAGCTTTTAGTTTTATGTGATCGCTGACCATCATAATCATTTCCCATCAAATGAGAATGGATCCAGTGATATTTTATTCCAACAATCTTCATCATCCAGAGAACACAGCAAGTTATAATTCCTATTTGGGTGGCATGGTGGTGCAGCGGTAGAGTTGCCGCCTTACAGCGAATGCAGCGCCGGAGACCCGGGTTCCATCCCGACTACGGGTGCTGTCTGTACGGAGTTTGTACGTTCTCCCCGTGACCTGCGTGGGTTTTCTCTGAGATCTTCGGTTTCCTCCCACACTCCAAAGACGTGCAGGTTTGTAGGTTAATTGGTTTGGTAAATGTAAAAATTGCCCCTAGTGGGTGTAGGATAGTGTTAGTGTGCGGGGATCGCTGGTCAGCGCGGACCCGGTGGGCCAAAGGGCCTGTTTCCGCGCTGTATCTCTAAAACTAAAACTAAAAGAAAGTTAAAACAGAACAGATTCTGTTGTCGAATGTAGTTTCTCTGAAGTATCATCAGAATAGCTTTCATCCACAGGAACGATCTATTAATCCCATTAAACATTTATACTTATTTCATTGTTAAATGAGATCCTCTCAGCAGAACCACAGTCTTTCACCGTACAAAATCATAAGAGGAATAGATCGGGTAGACGCACAGAGTCTCTTGCCCAGAGTAGGGGAATCGAGGACCAGAGGACACAGGTTCAAGGTGAAGGGGAAAAGATCTAAAAGGAATCTGAGGGGTAACCTTTTCACACAGAGGGTGGTGGGTGTATGGAACGAGCTGCCAGAGGAGGTAGTTGAGGCTGGGACTACCCCATCATTTATGAAACAGTTGGACAGGTACATGGATAGGACAGGTTTGGAGGGATATGTGCCAAACGCAGGTTGGTCAGTGTGGGCAAGTTGGGCTGAAGGGCCTGTTTTCACGCTCGATGACTCTATGACTCTGTGATACTCTTGGCTCAATGTGAGAATGTGAGGAACAAGAGCCAGCTCACCCCCTGTGGTCTATCCTTGCTCAAAAACACCCTTCAACTAAAGGCCTCATTTCCTCCAATTCTCCATGACATTAGTTTCAGTACAAACATAGTCATAGAATCACGGAAACAGGCCCTTCAGCCCAACTCATCCAACATGCCTCATCTACACTAGTCCCACCTGCCCGCGTTTGGCCCATATCCCTCCAAACCTGCCCTATCCATGTACCTGTCCAAATGTCTCTTAAATGTTGCGATTGAAGATTATTCTACCATATAAGATTATTTATATAAGATTATTAAGGGATTGGACACGTTAGAGGCGGGAAACATGTTCCCAATGTTGGGGGAGTCCAGAACCAGGGGCCACAGTTTAAGAATAAGGGGTAGGCCATTTAGAACAGAGATGAGGAAAAGCATTTTCACTCAGAGAGTTGTGAATCTGTGGAATTCTCTGCCTCAGAAGGCAGTGGAGGCCAATTCTTTGGATGCTTTCAAGAGAGAGCTAGATAGAGCTCTTAAGGATAGTGGAGTCAAGAGATATGGAGAGAAGGCAGGAACGGGGTACTGATTGTGGATGATCAGCCATGATCACAGTGAATGGCAGTGTTGGCTGGAAGGGCCAAATGGCCTCCTCTTGCACCTATTGTCTATTGATAGTCCCTTCAGTTTCTATTACACTCATAGAGTGATACAGTGTGGAAACAGGCCCCTCGGCCCAACTTTCCCACACCGGCCACCTGCCTGCACTTGGTCCATATCCCTCCAAACCTGTCCTATCCATGTACCTGTCTAATTGGTTCTTAAATGTTGTGATAGTTTAATTTTCAGTTCCTTGTCATGTGTACCGACGTGCAGTGAAAAGTCCCAGCCTCAACTACCTCCTCTGGCAGCTCGTTCCATACACCCACCACCCTCTGTGAGAAAAAGGTTCTTCTTTCCCCTCTCACCTTAAACCTATGTCCTCTGGTCCTTGACTAGCTTACTCTGGATAAAAGATCCTATGCCTTCATCCTATCTATTCCCTCATGATTTTATCCACCTCTGTAAGATTCTCCATCATGGTCTGGTTTGGCTCAGCCACCAAGCACCACATCCGGAGGCTGCAACGGATCGTTCGCACAGCTGAGAAGGTTGTTGGCTGCAACCTTCCCCCCATTGACGAACTGTACACTGCAAGGGGCAGGAAGTGAGCGGGCACGATCATCTCTGACCCCTCTCACCCTGGCCACAAACTCTTCGAAGCACTTCCCTCTGGAAGGCGACTCCGGACTGTCAAAGCAGCCACAGCCAGACATAAACACAGCTTTATTTCCGCAAGTTTCAGCTCTACTCAACAACCAAAAGTCTGTCGTCTCTTTGTGCTCTGGTTTATTTCACCCACATGTTTAAACCGTAATGTTGTATCCTTAATGTTTTAATGTTTTATGCTTTATTCTTAATTGTTTACTGTATGTTTGTGTTATTACTTGTGAGCGGAGCACCAAGGCACATTCCTTGTATGTGTACATACTTGGCCAATACACTTATTCATTCATTCTTCTTCCTCCTGCAATCCATCATTTCTATTCTTGAATATATCCAGCGACTGAGGTCTTAGAAGTCCAAATATTTATAGCAAAAATAAAAATAAAATATTAGGCAGCAAGTGAACAGTCAGTTCTTGAAGTTGATGTGTTGGATGCAGGAGAAATGGGCAGGAGTAAAGACCTGAGCGACTTTGACAAGGGCCAAATTGTTCTGGCCAGACGACTGGGTCAGAGTATCTGTGAAACGGCAAGGCTTGTGGGGTGCTCCCGGTCAGCAGTGGTGAGTACCGACCGACAGTGGTCCGAGGAGGGACAAACCACAAACCGGCGACAGACAGGGTGTTGGGCGCCCAAGGCTCATCGATGCGCGAGGGCAACGAAGGCTATCCCATCTGGTCCGAACCGACAGAAGGTCGACTGTGGCACAAGTCACAGAAAATGTTAATGGTGGTGACGGGAGGAATGTGTCACAATACACAGTGCATCGCACCCTGCTGCGTATGGGGCTGCACACGGAGGACCAACAGCATATTGGGCAGGTGGGCATAATGTTTTGGCTCATTAGGTCATCATGTTTTGGCTGATCGGTGTAGGCATTAGTCTCTGTACTGACAAGGTTCGACATTCATCTTTAGCTAAACTACCTAATGATGTTGTAGGTGCAGTAGTTTGTGCCAGGATCTCATGTTTAACATCGGCCTGGTCAAGTGGGGACATTAATATGGGCTGTTCCTTAATGACTGTTGCACTTAACACATCGAGGAAAGTATTGAACAGAATCTATATTCGTCCCTGGAGCGTCCATTCAAAGGATATGACGCCATTTCGTTTAGTTTAGTCTAGTTTAGAGATACAGCGCGGAAACAGGCCCTTCGGCCCACCGGGTTCCGCGCCGCCCAGCGATCCCCGCACACTAACACTATCCTACACACACTGGGGACAATTTTTACATTTACCATGCCAATTAATCTACAAACCTGCACGTCTTTGGAGTGTGGGAGGAAACCGAAGATCTCGGAGAAAACCCACGCCGGTCACGGGGAGAACGTACAAACTCCGTACAGACGGCGCCCGTAGTCGGGATGGAACCTGAGTCTCCGGCGCTGCATTCGATGTAAGGCGGCAACTCTACCGCTGCGCCAACGTGCCGGCTGTTCTTGTGTTAGATTTTCTTAGACAAGATGAAATGGAACAGTTTTAGGGTTCGGGAATCCTTTTAAATGACTCCTTTTCTTTATATTAACTCTCCCTTGATTATGGTACACTTAAAATTCCAAATGCCACATCAGGTCAGTTTTATCAGTTTAGTTTATTGTCACGTGTACCGTGGTACAGTGAAAAGTTTTTGTTGCGCGCTAACCAGTCAGCGGAAAGACAATACATGATTACAATCGAGCCGTCCACAGTGTACAGATCACGGGCGGACACGGTGGCGCAGCGGTAGAGTTGCTGCCTTACAGCGAATGCAGCGCCGGAGACCCGGGTTCCATCCCGACTACGGGCGCTGTCTGTACGGAGTTTGTACGTTCTCCCCGTGACCTGCGTGGGTTTTCTCCGAGATCTTCGGTTTCCTCCCGCACTCCAATGACGTGCAGGTTTGTAGGTTAATTGGCTTGAGAACATGGATAGGTGACGTTTTGGGTCATGACTCTTTTTCGGACCTGATAGGTGCAGGAGTAGGCCATTCGGCTCTTTGAGCCAGCACCGCCATTCAATGTGATCATGGCTGATCATTCTGAATCAGTACCCCGTTCCTGCTTTCTCCCCATAAACCCCTGACTCCGCTATCCTTAAGAGCTCTATCTAGCTCTCTCTTGAATGTATTCAGAGAATTGGCCTCCACTGCCCTCTGAGGCAGAGAATTCCACAGATTCACAACTCTCTGACTAAAAAAGTTTTTCCTCATCTCTGTTCTAAATGGCCTACCCCTTATTCTTAAACTGTGGCCCCAGGTTCTGGACTCCCCCAACATTGGGAACATGTTTCCTGCCTCTAACATGTCCAACCCCTTAATAATCTTAATAATCTTAATAATAACGTTTCGATAAGATCCCCTCTCATCCTTCTAAATTCCAGTGTATACAAACCTAGTCGCTCCAGTCTTTCAACATACGACAGTCCCACCATTCCGGGAATTAATCTAGTAAACCTACGCTGCACGCCCTCAATCGCAAGAATATCCTTCCTCAAATTTGGAGACCAAAACTGCACACAGTACTCCAGGTGCGGTCTCTCTAGGGCCCTTCTCTCACCTATCCATGTTCTCCACAGATGCTGCTTGACCCGCTGAGTTACTCCAGCACTCTGTGAAACATCACCTATCCATGTCTGTAAGTGCGCGTTGCAAGTAATTTGCGTGACAGTTCCTGGGGTGGTCAGTTCCAAGAGAGGCAGCTGTGGAATTCTACAATGGGAAGATGGTTAAATGTGGGGTGTTTAGTTTGGGATGGAGTCGGGGGCTTTCCGCAATTGAACATTACTGCAAATGCAGGACAGAGTTAATGAAGGGCTCCTCTTTCCTCTCACACTCCAGTCACGGTGGCGCAGCGGTAGAGTTGCCGCCTTACAGCGAATGCAGCGCCGGAGACCCGGGTTCCATCCTGACTACGGGCGCCGTCTGTACGGAGTTTGTACGTTCTCCCCGTGACCTGCATGGGTTTTCTCAGAGATCTCCGGTTTCCTCCCACACTCCAAAGACGTGCAGGTTTGGAGGTTAATTGGCTTGGTAAATGTAAAAATTGTCCCCAGTGTGTGTAGGATAGTGTTAGTGTGCGGGGATCGCAGGTCTGCGCGGACCCGGTGGGCCGAATGGCCTGTTTCCGAGCTGTATCTATAAACTAAACTAAACTAAACATGGAGGTTTGTCGGTTAATTGGCGTTGGTTAAAATTGTGAATTGTCCCTAGTGTGTGTAGGATAGTGTAATGTACGGGGATCGCTGGTCGGCACGGACCCGGTGGGCCGAAGGGCCTGTTTCTGCGCTGTGTATCGAAAGTAAAGTAAGGTAAACTAAACTAAAGTCAAATCGAAGGAATAACTCAGCAGCATTAAGTCGGTCATAAATATTTGATTTTGTATTAGTTTTAAAATGCAGCAGGAATAGGTCAACAGAAGGAAATATTTCCACGCCGTATATTTGTTGATGAAAACTGGATTAGGGCAAGAGAAATAATCTGCCCATGCAGAACCGAAACAGTAAAGCTGCCCACTGATGTCGGCCACCGCAAATGAGGCCTTGGAAACAAGAGAGATTGTTAAGTTTTGTGAGTGATAATTCTTGCATGTCTGAGCGCAACTGAACTAGAAATGACATTGATTTACTCTCGACTTCAAAATGCTCATTCGAGCCACTGCAGAGGAATTTCAATAAAATAGTAGAATACATTACTTTAGTTGTTGTGCGCAGGAAGGAACTGCAGGTGCTGGTTTGAACCGAAGACCAGACACAGAGTGCTGGAGTAACTCAGCAGGTCAGGCAGCGTCTGTGGAGAACATGGATAGGTGACGTTTCACAGAGTGCTGGAGTAACTCAGCAGGTCAGGCAGCATCTGTGGTGCATTGGGGCAGAATGAGGCCATTCGGTGGGCCAAAGGGCCTGTTTCCACGCTATATCTCTAAACTAAACTAAACTAAAGCACCTCACACTTCCTTTTACAACCACCGTCAGCTGTGCAAGGCGATCAAGATGGGTCCAATCTCATGGTGTAATAAACAGTTTAATTTTTAATGTGCTGTGCCGATTTTGAGGTCAATACATTCGGAAAATGTCGTGCTGTGCGCTGATATTTAAATAATAAAAGTAAGATTATGAGATTGCAAATCCAAAAACGATTTCACAGCTCTGCGTGGTGGAGTCACAAATTATAAACCGGCAGATTCCATTCATTATTTACGAAGTTTGGATGTACTACGTTTAGTTTTAGTTTAGAGATACAGTGTGGAAGCAGGCCCTTCGGCCCACCGGGTCCACGCCGACCAATGCAGTGGAGGCCAATTCTCTGGATGCTTTCAAGAGAGAGCTAGATAGAGCTTTTAAGGATAGCGGAGTCAGGGGGTATGGGGAGAAGGCAGGAACGGGGTAGTGATTGTGGATGATCAGCCATGATCGCAGTGAATGGCAGTGCTGGCTCGAAGGGCCGAATGGCCTCCTCCTGCACCTATTGTCAATTGTCCAGTGAACGCCCGCACACGAACACTATCCTACACACAATCGGGACAATTTACAGTTTTACCGAAGACATTTAATCTACAAACCTGCACGTCTTTGGAGTGTGGGAGGAAACCGGAGCACCCGGAGAAAACCCACGCAGGTCACGGGGAGAACGTACAAACTCCGTACAGACAGCCCCCGTGAGGGTGGGCCCAACGCAATGTTCGTCCATGTTTGGGGGGAATGGGGTTCCAAACTTCATAAGCTCATAAGTGATTGGGGCAGAATTAGGCCATTTGGCCCATCAAGTCTACTCCGCCATTCAATCACGGCTGATCTATCTCTCCCTCCTAACCCCATTCTCCTGCCTTCTCCCCATAACCCTTGACACCCACACTAATCAAGAATCTATCAATCTCTGCCTTAAATATATCCACTGACTTGGCCTCCACAGCCGTCTGTGGCAATGAATTCCACAGATTCACCACCCTCTGACTAAAGAAATTCCTCCTCATCTCCTCCCTAAAGGAACGTCCTTTAATACCGAGGCTGTGCCCTCTGGTCTTAGACTCTCCCACTAGTGGAAACATCCTCTCCACATCCACTCTATCCAGGCCTTTCACTACTCAGTAAGTTTCAATGGGGTCCCGGTTTTGGCCAGTGTGGGCAAGGTGGGCCGAAAGGCCTGTTTCTACGTCCCAACTAACTACCTCCTCCAGCAACTCGCTTCACTTACGCACCCACCTCAACTTCCACCTGTGGCAACTTGTTTCATAACGGTCACAGGGCGGTCACGGTGGTGCAGCGGTAGAGTTGCCGCCTTACAGCAAATGCAGCGCCGGAGACCCGGGTTCCATCCCGACTACGGGCGCTGTCTGTACGGAGTTTGTACGTTCCCTCCGTGACCTGCGTGGGTTTTCTCCGAGATCTTCGGTTTCCTCCCACACTCCAAAGACGTGCAGGTATGTTGGTTAATTGGCTTGGTACAAATGTAAAAATTGTCCCTAGTGGGTGTAGGATAGTGTTAGTGTGCGGGGATCGCTGGTCGGCGCGGACCCGGTGGGCCGAAGGGCCTGTTTCCGCGCTGTATCTCTAAACTAAACTAAACTAATCTAAAAGCACCTAAAAGACAGTTAGACAGGTACATGGATAGGACAGGTTTGGAGGGATATGGACTAAATGTGGGCAGGTGGGACTAGTGTAGCTGGGACACGTTGGTCGGTGTGGGCAAGTTGGGCCGATGGGCCTTCCTCCAAGCTGGATAATTCCATTACTCAACATTTAAATATATATAATAATCAATGATATAATAAATTAATAACCGCAATGCAAGGTGACCACAATAGGGCAAAACCAACGTCCGTTGTCCAAGGTCCCGGGGCAGCCGTGCGCACGGCGGGAGAGTCGCAGGGACCGCGAGGGCCCGATCCACCGGCCCCCTAAACAATCGCAGCGCCAACGACCAATAATAATTGACAATAGGTGCAGGTGGAGGCCATTCGGCCCTTCAAGCCAGCACCGCCATTCAATGTGATCATGGCTGATCATTCTCAATCAGTACCCCATTCCTGCCTTCTCCCCATACCCCCTGACTCCGCTATCCTTAAGAGCTCTATCCAGCTCTCTCTTGAATGCATTCAGAGAATTGGCCTCCACTGCCTTCAGAGGCTGAGAATTCCACAGATTCACAACTCTCTGACTGAAAAAGGTTTTTCCTCATCTCCGTTCTAAATGGCCTACCCCTTATTCTTAAACTGTGGCCCCTGTTTCTGGACTCCCCCAACATTGGGAACATGTTTCCTGCCTCTAACGTGTCCAACCCCTTAATAATCTTATATAGATAAATGTGAGGTTATCCACTTTGGCGGCAGAAACAAGGAGGCAGATTATTATCTCAATGGAGTTAGGTTAGGTAAGGGGGAGGTGCAGCGAGACCTGGGTGTCCTTGTACACCAGTCACTGAATGTTGGCGTGCAGGTACAGCAGGCAGTGAAGAAAGCTAATGGCATGTTGGCCTTCATAACAAGAGGATTTCAGTATAGGAGTAAAGAGGTTCTTCTGCAGGGCCTGGTAAGACCACATCTGGAGTATTGTGTACAGTTTTAGTCTCCTAATTTGAGGAAGGACATCCTTGTAATTGAGGCAGTGCAGCGTAGGTTCTTGAGATTGATCCCTGGGATGGCGGGACTGTCATATGAGAAAAGATTGAAAAGACTGGGCTTGTATTCACTGGAGTTTAGAAGGATGAGAGGGGATCTTATAGAGACGTATAAAATGATAAAAGGACTGGACAAGATGCAGGAAAAATGTCCCCAATGTTGGGGGAGTCCAGAACCAGGGGCCACACAGTCTAAGAATAAAGGGGAGGCCATTTAAAACTGAGGTGAGAAGAAACGTTTTCACCCAGAGAGTTGTGAATTTGTGGAATTCTCTGCCACAGAGGGCAGTGGAGGCCAATTCACTGGATGGATTTAAGAGAGAGTTAGATAGAGCTCTAGGGGCTAGTGGAATCAAGGGATATGGGGAGAAGGCAGGCACGGGTTACTGATTGTGGATGATCAGCCATGATCACAATGAATGGCGGTGCTGGCTCGAAGGGCCGAATGGCCACCTCCTGCACCTATTGTTTATGTTTCTATGTTTCTATGTTTACATCCCCTGTGGAATTGGAAGTAACGGCATTTTCTAACATTACTTCGGTTAACAAGAACAATAATCAATATATCAGGTCAATATATCATAGGTCCATGTCTGAGAAAATAACAATTTAGAAATTAGCCAATTAGTCAACTATGGAATTTCTCTCCTTCTGAGTCACACCATAATGTATAAGTATTTGTTTTAGACCAGGTTGGGAGGCACAGCAAAGATAAAGCAATAAAATCATGCACATTCCCACACTGATACCATGCGCTTGAAACTAGGGGTCAAAATAACAGCAGCTCACAAGGTTATAAGATAGACACAGCCGAGAAAGGAAGGTCAGATCCAATGGAGACTCCACTACATCACACCACATTACTGTTTTATAAATCACTCTGCCCGGACTTTTATTCCATTTGAACATGAAGCATGAAGTCACGCCAGTGGGAACCTCCATTGAATTTATTCCCTTTTCATTGAGATATATATATTATACATTCATCCAGAATCAGTACCCCGTTCCTGCTTTCTCCCCATATCCCTTGATTCGGTCAGTCCGAAGAGCTAAATCTGACTCTCTCTTGAAAACACAGATGCTGCCTGACCCGCTGAGTTACTCCAGCACTCTGTGAAACGTCACCTATCCATGTTCTCCACAGATGCTGCCTGACCCGCTGAGTTACTCCAGCACTCTGTGAAACGTCACCTATCCATGTTCTCCACAGATGCTGCCTGACCCTCTGAGTTACTCCAGCACTCTGTGAAATGTCACCTATCCATGTTCTCCAGAGATGCTGCCTGACCCGCTGAGGTACTACAGCACTTTTTTTTTAAAACAGCATCTGCGGTTCCTTTTATCCACATTTCAATGGTTCAATGGTTTAATGGTGCTGTTATTGTTACATGATGGCACGGTGGCGCAGCGGTAGAGTTGCTGCCTCACAGCGCCGGAGACCCGGGTTTGATCCCGACTATGGGCGCTGTCTGTACGGAGTTTGTACGTTCTCCCCGTGACCTGCGTGGGTTTTCTCCGGGTGCTCCGGTTTCCTCCCACACTCCAAAGACGTGCAGGTTTGTAGGTTAATTGGCTTGGTATAAAATGTAAATTGTCCCTAGTGGGTGTGTAGGATAGTGTTAGTGTGCGGGGATCACTGGTCGGTGCAGACCCGGTGGGCCGAAGTACCGGTTTCCACGCTGTATCTCTGAACCAAACATTGGTTTCAACAGTCTTCATGCATTGCATACCGACATATAGAGTCATAGATACAGAGAATGAAACAGTGTGGAAACAGGCCCTTCGACCCAACTTACCCCCACCGGCCAAAATACTCCATCTACACTAGTCCCGCCTGCCTGCTTTTGGCCCGTATCTCTCTAAACCTGTCCTATCCGTGTACCTGTCTAAATGCTGCAATAGTCCCAGCCTCAACTACCTCCTCCGGCAGCTCGTTCCGTACACCCACCACCCTTTGTGTGAGAAGGTTAGTGTATTAAATCTTCCCTCACTCACCTTCAACCTATGTCCTCTGGTAATTGATTCTTGATGCCTCTACTCTGGGACCTGTAGAGACAGTGAGCATTCACCCTATCCATTCTCTTCATGATCTTCTCAACATCTGTAAGTTCACCCCTCAGAACTCTGTGCTCCAAGGCAGAGAGTCCTAGTCCAAACACACAGGCAATTTACAGAGGGCCAATTAACCTACAATCCCACACATCATAGAAAACATAGAAAATAGGAGCAGGAGGAGGCCATTCGGCCCTTCGAGCCAGCACCGCCATTCATTGTGATCATGGCTGATCATCCACAATCAGTAACCCGTGCCTGCCTTCTCCCCATATCCCTTGATTCCACTAGCCCCTAGAGCTCTATCTAACTCTCTTTTAAATTCATCCAGTGAATTGGCCCCCACTGCCTTCTGTGGCAGAGAATTCCACAAATTCACAACTCTCGCATGTCTAATCCCTTAATAATCTTATATGTTTCTATAAGATCCCCTCTCATCCTTCTAAATTCCAGTGTATACAAGCCCAGTCGCTCCAGTCTTTAAACATACGACAGTCCCAAGAATGTCCTTCCTCAAATTTGGGGACCAAAACTGCACAATGGAATCCCTTGTTTCCATTAGCCCCTAGAGCTTTATCTATCTCTCTTTTAAATTCATCCAGTGGTTCTGGACTCGCCCAACATTGGGAACATCTATATACTAAAACTCTTGTTTGTTTGTATGTTCCTGAACTACAGCCAAAACTGTACACGATAGCGCGACAATGTCAGCCCCACCTTACTCACCGTCGTCCCTTTGGTGCCAATGGAAGAAGTTTCATTGAAATCGGTGTTATATTTTTATAGTTATTCACATTTTAAAGTTTAAATCTATCTCCTAGGGAGGGAGGGGGGGAGGGAGGGGGGGAGGATAAGGGGGTTGAGGGGGATGGAGTGGGGGTGGGTGGAGAAGGGGGGGGAGGGGGAGTAAGGAGGGGGAGGGGAGAGGGATAATAGACAATAGGCAATAGGTGCAGGAGGAGGCCATTCGGCCCTTCGAGCCAGCACCGCCATTCAATGTGATCATGGCTGATCATTCTCAATCAGAATCCCATTCCTGCCTTCTCCACATACCCCCTGACTCCGCTATCCTTAAGAGCTCTATCTATGGATGGTGAAGGGGGGCTGGTGGGAGGGGGGAGGGGTGTGAGGGGGGAGGGGGGAGGAGGGGGGTGGGAGAGGGGGGGGGAGGGTGGAGGGGGGGGAGGAGAGGGTGCTGCACCAATGCAGGAGAGCTTTGGGTCCAACTTGGTCTAGTTTAACCTACAATCCCACACATCTTTGGAGTGTGGTAGGAAAGCCGGAGGGAACGCAAACGGAAATGGCCTCAGGGAAAAGCCTGCAAACTCCACTCGGACAGCAGCCGAGGTCTGGATGGTGACGGGAAGGCTGCCACTCTGAGGCATCGGCTCTCCCAGCTTCGCCAGTGTGTCGCCCGAGATATTGATTGGATCGAAGCCAGATTGTAATAAAGCACAGTCATGCAAAACTGCCCCATTTGTTAAAAGGAAGTATTGAAGTAAGGCATTCAAAACCGATGGCAATCAATGAAACCCCAGAAAAGTAGAGACAATGCTAATCTATCAGTGCACGGGGAAGCAACAACCTTTAATCAAAGAATTACGTTCGTCCAAAGAGTTGTTGAAGTTTGATTCTAGAGGCTTTAGCCTTTAGACTTTAGCGATACAGATACAGCACGGAAATAGGCCCTTCGGCCCACCGAGTCCGTGCCGACCAGCGATCCCCGCTCACTAACGCCATCCCACACACACACCAGGGACAATTTACAATTTACAGGTCAATTAACCCACAAACCCCCACATATTTGGAGTGTGAGAGGAAACCGGAGCACCCGGAGAAAACCCACGCAGGTCACGGGGAGAACGTACAAACTCTATACAGACAGCGCCCGTGGTCGGGATGGAACCCGGGTCTCTGGCACCGCGAGGCAGCAGCTCTACCCGCTGCACCACCGTGCCTCCCCTTCTTAAACTTCTGCAAACGACAGGAAGCGTGATAGTTATACTGCATGGAAACAGATCCACCCGCCCACACCGACCAACATGTCCCATCTACACTAGTCCCACCCACCCACACCGACCAACATGCCCCATCTACACTAGTCCCACCTGCCCACACCGGCCAACATGCCCCATCTACACTAGTCCCACCTGCCCACACCGACCAACATGCCCCATCTACACTAGTCCCACCTGCCCACACCGACCAACATGCCCCATCTACACTAGTCCCACCTGCCCACACCGACCAACATGCCCCATCTACACTAGTCCCACCTGCCCACACCGACCAACATGCCCCATCTACACTGGTCCCACCTGCGCACACCGACCAACATGCCCCATCTACACTAGTCCCACCTGCCCACACCGACCAACATGCCCCATCTACACTAGTCCCACCTGCCCACACCGACCAACATGCCCCATCTACACTAGTCCCACCCACCCACACCAACCAACATGCCCCATCTACACTAGTCCCACCTGCCCACACCGGCCAACATGCCCCATCTACACTAGTCCCACCTGCCCACACCGACCAACATGCCCCATCTACACTAGTCCCACCTGCCCACACCGACCAACATGCCCCATCTACACTAGTCCCACCTGCCCACACCGACCAACATGCCCCATCTACACTAGTCCCACCTGCCCACACCGACCAACATGCCCCATCTACACTGGTCCTACCTGCGCACACCGACCAACATGCCCCATCTACACTAGTCCCACCTGCCCACACCGACCAACATGCCCCATCTACACTAGTCCCACCCACCCACACCAACCAACATGCCCCATCTACACTAGTCCCACCCGCCCACACCGACCAACATGCCCCATCTACACTAGTCCCACCTGCCCACACCGACCAACATGCCCCATCTACACTAGTCCCACCCACCCACACCAACCAACATGCCCCATCTACACTAGTCCCACCCGCCCACACCGACCAACATGCCCCATCTACACTAGTCCCACACCGACCAACATGCCCCATCTACACTAGTCCCACCCATCCACACCGACCAACATGCCCCATCTACACTAGTCCCACCCACCCATACCGACCAACATGCCCCATCTACCCTAGTCCCACCCGCCCACACCGACCAACATGCCCCATCTACACTAGTCCCACCTGCCCACACCGACCAACATGCCCCATCTACACTAGTCCCACCTGCCCACACCGACCAACATGCCCCATCTACACTAGTCCCACCTGCCCACACCGACCAACATGCCCCATCTACACTAGTCCCACCCACCCACACCAACCAACATGCCCCATCTACACTAGTCCCACCCGCCCACACCGACCAACATGCCCCATCTACACTAGTCCCACACCGACCAACATGCCCCATCTACACTAGTCCCACCCATCCACACCGACCAACATGCCCCATCTACACTAGTCCCACCCACCCATACCGACCAACATGCCCCATCTACACTAGTCCCACCCGCCCACACCGACCAACATGCCCCATCTACACTAGTCCCACCTGCCCACACCGACCAACATGCCCCATCTACACTAGTCCCACCTGCCCACACCGAACAACATGCCCCATCTACACTAATCTCACCCACCCACACCGACCAACATGCCCCATCTACACTAGTCCCACCCACCCACACCGACCAACATACCCCATCTACACTAGTCCCACCTGCCCACACCGACCAACATGCCCCATCTACACTAGTCCCACCCACCCACACCGACCAACATGCCCCATCTACACTAGTCCCACCCACCCACACCGACCAACATGCCCCATCTACACTAGTCCCACCTGCCCACACCGACCAACATGCCCCATCTACACTAGTCCCACCTGCCTGCGTGTGGCACAAATCCCTCCAAACCTCACCTATCCATGTACCTGTCCAAATGTCCTTTGAATGTTGTTATTGTCCCAGACTAGCGCTGCACAGAGCCCACCTGGCAGCTTCCCCACGGCGTGGGGCTTCTCATTGATGGCACTACCACCACCATCTGTGCACCCATTGACTTGGACCTCATGGACCAGAGCAGTCTTCAACTGCCTGTAGGGGCTCTTGGACAGCAGCCACCAGACTAGAACCATGCCCAGACCCCTGGCACAAGGCAGGATGCCGTTATTCTCAAGCATCCACTGAGCTTGGCAGACCTGGTGCAGAGAGCAGGTGGAGCAGATGGCAGCTCAGAGAGAAATGGCATGCCTTCCAATCCCAGCTCCTGTTATCAATTCTCCAAATTCTCCCTACCCCCCCTCAATAGACAATAGACAATAGGTGCAGGTGGAGTTCATTTGGCCCTTCAAGCCAGCACCGCCATTCAATGTGATCATGGCTGATCATTCTCAATCAGTACCCCGTTCCTGCCTTCTCCCCATACCCCCTGACTCCGCTATCCTTAAGAGCTCTATCTAGCTCTCTCTTGAAAGTATCCAGAGAATTGTCGTCCACTGCCTTCTGAGGCAGAGAATTCCACAGATTCACAACTCTCTGACTGAAAAAGTTTTTCCTCATCTCCGTTCTAAATGGCCGACCCCTTATTCTTAAACTGTGGCCCCTGGTTCTGGACTCCCTCAACATGTTTCCTGCCTCTAGCATGTCCAACCCCTCCTTTCCCCTGCTAATAGAGTCATAGAGTGACACAGTGTGGAAACAGGCCTTTCGGCTCAACTTGCCCACACCGGCCAACATGTCCCATCTACACTAGTCCCACCTGCCCATGTTTGGCCCATATCCCTCCAAACCTGTCCTATCTATGTACTTGTCTAAATGTTTCTTAAACATTGCGGTAGTCCCTGCCTCAACTACCTCCTCTGGCAGCTCGTTTCATACACTCACCACCCTCTGTGTGGAAATGTTGTCCCTCAGATTCCTATTAGAAACATAGAAACATAGGACATAGAAACATAGAACATAGAAAAATAGGTGCAGGAGGAGACCATTCAGCCCTTCGAGCCTGCACCGCCATTCAATGTGATCATGGCTGATCATCCACAATCAAATGATTTAGAGGGCCTATGTTTCTATGTTTTTAGTTCTGTTTTACTTTACCCACTAATACACGTTTTGCTCTCTCTTCACCCTTTAAATACTTTTTATCATTTTTATCCCACGTACATTACAGCTTTGATTGCCTTCCCTTGTTAATATTTGCAATAATGCTTTTGTTCTTTGTTTTTTTTAAATTCCTAACTCATTCATTACCCAGGGACACGGCAATCTGCTTGTGTCCTTTTATCCAAGATCTTAGAAACTTGACATTACTTATGTACGGAGGCAAAAGGAATTACAGAGACTGGAATAAATTCCATTCCGACCGCCGTAGAAAACATTTAATCGGGATGCATCACCGAAGTGTGAAAACGCACAGCTCCAGATTCAGGGACAGTTTCTTCCCAGCTGTTATCAGGCAACTGAACCATCCTACCACAACCAGAGAGCAGTGCTGAACTACTATCTACCTCATTGGTGACCCTCGGACTATCCTTGATCGGACTTTGCTGGCTTTACCTTGCACTAAACGTTATTCCCTTATCATGTATCTGTACACTGTGGACGGCTCGATTGTAATCATGTATTGTCTTTCCGCTGACTGGAGAGCACGCAACACAAGCTTTTCACTGTACCTCGGTACACGTGACAATAAACTCAACTAAATCCAACTCAACTTAACTCAGTACACATGACAATCATAAGCATAAACTTAAACCTAAGTATCACAACTTCTTCAAACAATTTTACACATAACGAGATAGATTCTAATTTCATTCTTAATTGAGGTTGTTCAGGCAACAAGCCTGCGATTATTCAAATTAGCTAAAGGTTAAATGTGACAAGATGAGATGTACTAAGTTTTACTCATGTGAATCGGATCTAATTTGGCAAACTATCACCTTGTGTGTAATCATGCAGATGAGTATTGGTTTTAGAATGAACTGGCGAAGAGGCAGATTGTGGCAAACGTATCATTTATTTAATGAAATCAAACAGTTTTGATCGTATTGAGATCAACACGTGAATTGGCCTCGCAAATAACTAATTTACTCATGACTCATTAACTCATTTACTCATAACTCATTAACTCCTAAAAATAAATCTTTTTTATTGGAATGAGAAGGTAAAAAGCCACCCCATTTGGTTTAATTTAGTTTAGTTTAGAGATACAGCGCGGAAACAGGCCCTTCGGCCCACCGAGTCCGCGCCGACCAGCGATCCCCGCACACTAACAGACTAGGAACAATTTTAAATTCATACCAAGCCAATTAACCTACAAACCTGCACGTCTTTGGAGTGAGGGAAGAAACCGAAGATCCCGGAGAAAACCCATGCAGGTCACGGGGAGAACGTACAAACTCCGTACAGACGGCACCCGTAGTCGGGATGGAACCCGTGTCTCTGGCGCTGTGAGGCAGCAACTCTATCGCCGCGCCATCTTTAATGTACGTGGACAGTTTTGAATAAGCCCTCTATCTTCACAATGAGAACAAGTGAGATTGACCTCCCCACCAAATAACACATCATAGTCAGATGAACTAGAAGGCAAACAACCACCCCATCAGGTCTTTCTACAGGGTAGAGGATTCCAAAACTAGAGGGCACAGGCTCAAAGCAACAGGGGAAAGATTTAATGGAAATGCAAGGGACAGGTTTTCCACTCAGAGGGTGGTGTTGTCCTTGATGACACTCTTATTGATCAGGACTTTTCCCCATGCTGAGCCTTGTACTCTTGTTCGATTAAGGATTCTAGTAAAAACCTTTGTGAGTTTAATTTCCTCCTGACTCTTGTGTCCACTCCGCGTTCGGAATGTTTCCACTGGTGGGAGAGTCCAGGACCAGAGGACTGTCATATGTTGAAAGGCTGGAGCGACTAGGCTTGTATACACTGGAATTTAGAAGGATGAGAGGGAATCTTATCGAAACGTATAAGATTATTAAGGGGTTGGACACGTTAGAGGCAGGAAACATGTTCCCAATGTTGGGGGAGTCCAGAACAAGGGGCCACAGTTTAAGAATAAGGGGTAGGCCATTTAGAACTGAGATGAGGAAAAACCTTTTCAATCAAAGAGTTGTGTTTCTTTTTTGTGTGTTTTTGGGGTTGGGTAATTTGAATGCCTATTTAATGCTTTTATTGTTGGACTGTGTTTTGGGGTTTTTTTGGGGTTGTGTAATTTTAATGCTTATTTAATGCTTTTATTGTTGGACTGTGGGTGACTGAATTTCGTCCAATATTGGATGACAAATAAAGCTATCTTGAATCTTGAATCTTGAATCTGTGGAATTCTCTGCCTCAAAAGGCAGTGGAGGCCAATTCTCTGAAAGCATTCAAGAGAGAGCTAGATAGAGCTCTTAAGGATAGCGGAGTCAGAGGGTATGGGGAGAAGGCATGAACGGGGTACTGATTGAGAATGATCAGCCATGATCGCATTGAATGGTGGTGCTAGCTCGAAGGGCCGAATGGCCTCCTCCTGCACCTATTATCTTTTGTCTATCAAGTCCACGCCATTCAATCATGGCTGATCTATCTCTCCTTCCTAACCCCATTCTCCTGCCTTCTCCCCATAACCCCTGTCACTAATCAAGAATCTATCTATCTATGCCTTAAAAATATCCAATGACTTGGCCTCCACAGCCGTCTGTGGCAATGAATCCCACAGATTCACCACCCTCTGACTGAAGGAATTCCTTCTTAGCTCCTTTACAAAGTTACGTCTTTTTATTCTGAGGTTGTGCCCTCTGGTCCTAGACTCTCCCACTAGTGGACAATAGACAATAGACAATAGACAATAGGTGCAGGAGGAGGCCATTCAGCCCTTCGAGCCAGCACCGCCATTCAATGTGATCATGGCTGATCATTCTCAATCAGTACCCCGTTCCTGCCTGTCAACATACGACAGTCCCGCCATTCTGGGAATTAACCTAGTAAACCTACGCTGCACGCTCTCAATAGCAAGAATATCCTTCCTCAAATTTGGAGACCAAAACTGCACACAGTACTCCAGGTGCGGTCTCACTAGGGCCCTGTACAACTGCAGAAGGACCTCTTTGCTCCTATACTCAACTCCTCTTATTATGAAGGCCAACATTCAATTGGCTTTCTTCACTGCCTGCTGTACCTGCATGCTTCCTTTCAGTGACTGATGCACCTGGACACCCAGATCTCGTTGTACGTCCCCTTTTCCTAACTTGAAACATCCTCTCCACATCCACTCTATCCAGGCCTTTCACTAACAGGCCAGGAGAGGGAGCTGAATATCCCTCTAGATTTCAAGCTTCAAAAAGAGAGTCAAGAGTCAAAGAGTGTTTTATTGTCGTGTGTCCCAGATAGAACAATGATATTCTCACTTGTAGCAGCACAGCAGAACATGGAAACATAGTGCACTGTAAACAATATCATAAATGAGAAAAATAGTTCAGTGTGTGTGTATGTACACATACTCACACATACACAAATACACGCACACACACGCACGCACGCACGCACGCACGCACGCACGCAAGCACGCACGCACGCACGCACACACACACACACACGCGCACACACACGCACACACGCACCCACACACGCACACACACACCGATCAGCCAAAACATTATGCCCACTGACAGGCGAAGTGAATCACATTGATTATCTTGTTACAATGGCACCTGTCGAGGGGTGGGATATATTAGGCAGCAAGTGAACAGTCAGTTCTTGAAGTTGATGTGTTGGATGCAGGAGAAATGGGCAGGAGTAAAGACCTGTGCGACTTTGACAAGGGCCAAATTGTTCTGGCCAGACGACTGGGTCAGAGCATCTCTGAAACGGCAAGGCTTGTGGGGTGCTCCCGGTCAGCAGTGGTGAGTACCGACCGACAGTGGTCCGAGGAGGGACAAACCACAAACCGGCGACAGGCAGGGTGTTGGGCGCCCAAGGCTCATCGATGCGTGAGGGCAACGAAGGCTATCCCGTCTGGTCCGAACCGACAGAAGGTCGACTGTGGCACAAGTCACAGAAAATGTTAATGGTGGTCACGGGAGGAATGTGTCACAATACACAGTGCATCGCACCCTGCTGCGTATGGGGCTGCACACGGAGGACCAACAGCATTTAGGCAGGTGGGCATAATGTTTTGGCTCATCAGGTCATCATGTTTTGGCTGATCGGTGTATATATACATATACATATATATGTGTGTGTGTATTGTGTGTATATATATATATATATATATATATATATATATATATATATATATATATATACATATACATATATATATATGTGTGTGTGTGTGTGTGTACTGTGTGTATATATATATATATGTGTGTGTGTGTACTGTGTGTATATATATATATATATATATATATATATATATATATATATATATATATATATATACATATAAATATGCTTTAAGTAACCCTCGCCTTCCCTCTCTCTCCATCCCTCCCCCTACCTAGTTCTCCAACCAGTCTGACTACCCCCTGATTAAATTTTATCTATTTGCTATGTTGTCACCTAGTAGCTTACAATGGTCTATTCTATATTTTCCTTGACCACATCTCCTTTGATGTTTCATTTCCACACCTCACCCTTCCTTATCTCTGTGGCTCCCTCTCCCCTGGCTCAGTCTGATGAAGTGTCTCGACCCAAAACGTCACCTATCCATGTTCTCCACAGATGCTGCCTGACCCGCTGAGTTACTCCTGCTTTTTGTGTCTATATTCTTATATATCCTACAACAGAGAGTTGGATGAGATTTGGCATTCTCATAGGTGATAAGAGCAGAATTAGGCCATTCGGCCCATCAAGTCTACTCCGCCATTCAATCATGGCTGATCTATCCCTCCCTCTCAACCCCATTCTCCTGCTTTCTCCCCATAACCCCTAACTGTTCTTGATTAGTCCGGGTGTCAGGGGTTATGGGGAGAAGGCAGGAGAATGGGGTTGAATGGGAGAGATAGATCAGCCATGATTGAATGGCGGACTAGACTTGATGGGCCGAATGGCCTAATTCTGCTCCTATCGCTTATGAACACCCGTACTAATCAAGAATCTATCTATCTCTGCCTTAAATACATCCACTGACTTGTCCTCCACAGCCATCTGTGGCAAAGAGGGAGTCCAGAACCAGGGGCCACAGTTTAAGAATAAGGGGTAGACCATTTAGAACTGAGATGAGGAAGAACTTTTTCATTCAGAGAGTTGTGAATCTGTGGAATTCTCTGCCGCAGAAGGCAGTGGAGGCCAGTTCTCTGAATGCATTCAAGAGAGAGTTAGATCGAGCTCTTAAGGATAGCGGAGTCAGGGGGTATGGGGAGAAGGCAGGAACGGGGTACTGATTGTGGACGATCAGCCATGATCAAGGTGAATGGCGGTGCTGGAGCGAAGGGTCGAATGGCCTCCTCCTGCACCTATTGTCCACTGTCTAAGTGCGGTATTAACTGGGAGCAGCTTGCTAAAATTCAGCCATTCAACGACAGAATAAATAATCCTTTTAGCTTTGCCCGGGCTGGCGGCTCTGGTGTATAATTTGTGTGGGGCGTGCTAGCATGGCCAGGGCTCCCTGTGGTGGGTTCAGCAAAGCCCTCAGATGTTCCTCTCACCCCACGCTGGGCACCTGTCACTCACATCCTGATCAGATGAAAATGAATTGAGATCACAAGGCAAAATGACTGTCAGTCAGTCAGTCAGTCAGTCAGTCAAGCAAACTCAACTCGACAAGCTTGGAAGTGGCGTAGAAAATCATGAGGGGAATAGATAGACTGGGTGAATGCCCAGAGTCTTTCACCCAGTTTTGTTTATTGTCACGTGTACCGAGGTAGTGAAAAGCTTTTGCTGCGTGCTGTCCAGTCAGTGGAAAGATTAGGGTGGCACAGCGGTAGAGTTGCTGCCTCACAGCGCCGGAGACCCGGGTTCCATCCCGACTACGGGCGCCGTCTGTACGGAGTTTGTACGTTCTCCCCGTGACCTGCGTGGGTTTCCTCCGAGATCTTCGGTTTCCTCCCACACTCCAAAGGCGTGCAGGTTTATAATGCACTTTTTTTTTTTTTTTTGTTTTGTAGGTTAATTGGCTTGGTATGAATGTAAATTGTCCCTAGTGTGTGGAGGATGGTGTTAGTGTGCGGGGATCGCTGGTCGGCGCGGACTCGGTGGGCCGAAGTGCCTGTTTCCGTGCTGTTTCTCTGAACTAAACTAAACTAAACTAAACTAAAATACATGATTACATTTGAGCCGTCCACAGTGTACAGATACATGATAATGGAATGACGTTTAGTGCAAGGTCAAGCCAGCAAAGTCCGATCAAGGATAGTCCGAGGGTCTCCAATGAGGTAGATAGTAGTTCAGCACTGCTCTCTGGTTGTGGTAGGATGATTAGTGTATGCTCTAAGTTAATTCTAGACAAACACTCGATTGAGGGTTCAAATTCGGAACTCGTGAATCACAATTTTCTTCCTCGTTTTTCTCTATTTTCACTCTCTCTCTCCGGCCCACCACCCTCTGAAATTAACCCCATCATGATCCCGACCCATGATGGGTTGTGAGTGGCCATTGTTGGCACAGTGGCGTTTGGGCCAAATGGGGGCTAAATGGGAATCGTTGAAATGAGGCACGTTAGTCAGTGTGGGCAAGTGTGCTGAAGGGCCTGTTGTAGAGTCATAGATACAGTCATCGAGTGATACAGTGTGGAAACAGGCCCTTCGGCCCAACTCGCCCACACTGGCCAACAATGTCCCAGCTACACTAGTCCCACCTGCCTGCGCTTGGTCCATATCCCTCCAAACCCGTCCTATCTATGTACCTGTCCAACTGTTTCTTAAACGATGGGATAGTCCCAGCCTCAACTACCTCCTCTGGCAGCTCGTTCCATACACCCACCACCCTCTGTGTGAAAAAGTTACCCCTCGGATTCCTATTAAATCTTTTCCCCTTCACCTTGAACATGTGTCCTCTGGTCCTCGATTCCCATACTCTGGGTAAAAGACTCTGTGCGTCTACCCGATCTATTCCTCTCATGATTTTGTACACCTCTATAAGATCACCCCTCATCCTCCTGCGCTCCATGGAATAGAGACCCAGCCTGCTCAACCTCTCCCTGTAGCTCACACTCTCTAGTCCTGTCAACATCCTTGTAAATCTTTTCCCAGAACTGAACACAATATTCTAAATGCGGTCTCACCAACATCTTATACAACTGCAACATGACCTCCCAACGTCTATACTCAATACTCTGACTGATGAAGGCCAATGTGCCAAAAGCCTTTTTGACCACCTGATCTACCTGCGACTCGACCTTCAAGGAACCTGTTTCCACATTATTTGAGACTATGACTCTACAACGCAATCAAGGACTATGATGTTTTTGCCCTGCATACAGTGTGGATGAAGCTGGGATATTGGGTTTGGTTTTGTCACTTCACCCGACTGTAGGAAGGATGCATTAAGTTGGAAAGAATGCAGGGAAGATTTACCGGAACGTTGCCAGGATGTTGACTATGAATTTCTGCAAGGTAGACACAAAATGTTGGAGTAACTCAGCGGGTCAGGCAGCATCTGTGGAGAACATGGATAGGTGACGTTTCACAGAATGCTGGAGTAACTCAGTGGGCCAGGCAGCTTCTCTGGAGAGAAGGAATGGGTGACGTTTCGGGTCGAGACACTTCTTCAGACTGATGTTAAGGGAGGGGGCAGGACAAAGAGAGGATGTAGTCAGAGACAGGAAGACTGGTGGGAGAACTGGGAAGGCGGAGGGGCTAGAGAGGGGGAGCAGGGACTATTTGAAGTTGGAGAATTCTATGTTCATACCGCTGGGGTGTAAGCTGCCCAAGCGAAATATGTGGTGCTTTTCAACCAATTTGCGCTGGGCCTCACTCACTCTGACAATGGAGGAGGCCCAGGATAGAAAGGTTTGATTGGGAGTGGGAGGGGGAGTTGAAGTGCTGAGCCACCGGGAGATCAGGTTGGTTGATTCCGCAAGATCGAAACCAGAAAGAAATCGAGACATTAGTGCAAAGCACAATCAGTCCATGTGACTATCTATAATCCTCTTGAACAACATAGAAACATAGAAACATAGAAATTAGGTGCAGGAGTAGGCCATTCGGCCCTTTGTGCCTGCACTGCCATTCAATATGATCATGGCTGATCATCCAACTCAGTATACCGTACCTGCCTTCTCTCCATACCCCCTGATCCCTTTAGCCACAAGAGCCACATCTAACTCCCTCTTAAATATAGCCAATGAACTGGCCTCAACTACCTTCTGTGGCAGAGAATTCCACAGATTCACCACTCTGTGTGAAAAAAAACTTTCTCATCTCGGTCCTAAAAGACTTCCCCCTTATCCTTAAACTGTGACCCCTTGTTCTGGACTTCCCCAACATCGGGAACAATCTTCCTGCATCTAGCCTTTCCAACCCCTTAAGAATTTTGTAAGTTTCTATCGTATCTGCCTCCACCACCACCCCCGACAGTACAATCCACGCACCCACCACCCTCTGTGTAATATAAATTTCCCCGCACATATAATAGTCCCAACTGGTCCGTGACTTTGCCAACCAAGATGCTCATGAGGTCATAAGGTCATAAGTGATAGGAGTAGAATTAGGCCAAGTCTACTCCACCATTCAATCATGGCTGATCTATCTTTCCCTCCTAACCCCATTCTCCTGTCTTCTCCCCATAACCCCTGACACCCGCACTAATCAAGAGTCTCTGCCTTGTAAATAGGCAAGATCATCTCTGACCCCTCTCACCCTGGCCACAAACTCTTTGAAGCACTTCCCTCTGGAAGACGACTCCGGACTGTCAAAGCAGCCACAGCCGGACATAAAAACAGCTTTTTTCCATGAGTAGCAGCTCTACTCAACGACCAAAGTCTGTCGTCTCGTTGTGCTCTGGTTTATTTCACCCACATGTTTAAACCGTAATGTTGTATTCTTAACGTTTTAATGTTTTATGCTTTATTATTTACTGTATGTTCGTGTTGCTATTTGTGAGCGGAGCACCAAGGCACATTCCTTGTATGTGCACATACTTGGCCAATAAACTTATTCAATTCAATTCAATTCAATCCAAAATATCCACTAATGGTCTCCACAGCCGTCTGTGGCAAAGATTTCTACAGATTCACCACCCTCTGACTAAATAAATTTCTCCTCATCTCCTAAAAGAACGTCCTTTAATTCTGAGGCTGTGCCCTCTGGTCCTAGACTCTCCCACTAGTGGAAACATCCTCTCCACATGCACTCTATCCAGGCCGCTCACTATTCGGTGAGTTTCAATGAGGTCCCCCCTCATCCTTCTAAACTCCAGCGAGTACAGGCCCAGTGCTCCATCCAAGTTAGTCCCATTAACAAACATTTGGCCCATAACCACTTTGAACTTTGGCCTCTCTCACCTTTAAACTTTGTCCTCTAGGCTTTGGCATTTCCACCCTGGGGAAAAAGGGTTCTGAATAGTGTGGCCAACTATCTCACAACCAAATACGGGACAGGGTGACGTCACCGCCCCGCGCCCCATGTGACCTCACCCAGCCAGCGGCCACGTGCTCCCGCTCCACCAATGGCGGCCGCCCGGGCCGGGAGGCGGGTTGCTACGCAAACTCCGTTAGGCGGCGCCCGGGCCTCTGGATCTAGACTGTCCAGAGCTATAATGTCGGAACCTAGAGTGTCAGGACATAAACTGTTGGGGCCTACAGCGTCCGGGCCTACAGTGTCGGGGCCTACAGTATCCGGGCCTACAGCGTCCGGGCCTACAGCGTCCGGGCCTACAGCGTCCGGGCCTACAGCATCAGGGCCTACAGTGTCCGGGCCTACAGCATCTGGGCCTACAGTGTCGGGGCCTACAGCGTCCGGGCCTACAGCGTCAGGGGCTACAGTGTTTGGGCCTACAGCATCTGGGCCTACAGTGTCTGGGCCTACAGCGCCGCCCGGGCCTAATGCGGGACAAGGGCGGTCCCGTACGGGACAAAAACCAATTTAGCCCAAAATACAGGATGTCCCGGCTAATACGGGACAGTTGGCAACCCTAGTCCTGGATATCCAATCAATCTGTGCCTCCAATACTTTTATGAACTTCATTTCCAAGTGTTTTTAAAGCTCGCTCTGTCCTTATGCCCTGACACGCTCACGATTAAATCTGACCCCTAAAGTGGGTGGTCTAAAGATAATCAATACAATTAGTGCTAATCTGCAGCTCTACATTCGATCACGGGTCTGTCTGTGTTTCAGTGTGGCCAGCAGACTGTACTTGGAGATTGGGTTTTCCACACTATTAAGAACGCATGGTCTTTCTGTGTAATGCAACATTGATTTTAAGCCCCTGTCCTTTCGGCATTGGGAAGCAAGTGACTATGTGCGTGACCTCCTATTCCAAACGCTCCACTTTTGAAATATCAAACTCCTCGCCCAGTCCGTACATGACATCTGAAGCTTCTGATAACTATTTAAGCAAGAAGCGTCTTTCACAATATCACGGTTTTGTTCCGTCTCATTGACATCCTTACATCAGGACTATCACAATGTTTAAGAAACATTTAGACAGGTACATGGATAGGACAGGTTCAGAGGGATATGGGCCAAACGCAGGCAGGTGGGACTAGTGTAGCTGGGACATTGTTGGCCGGTGTGGGCAAGTTGGGCTGAAGGGCCTGTTTCCACACTGTATCACCCCTTCACTCCATAAGATTGGAAAGACTGGGCTTGTCTTCACTGGAGTTTAGAAGGATGAGAGGGGATCTTAAAGAGACGTCAAAAATTATAAAAGGACTGGACAAGCTAGATGCAGGAAACATGTTCCCAATGTTGGGGGAGTCCAGAACCAGGGGCCACACAGTCTAAGAATAAAGGGGAGGCCATTTAAAACTGAGGTGAGAAGAAAGTTTTTCACCCAGAGAGTTGTGAATTTGTGGAATTCTATGCCACAGAAGGCAGTGGAGGCCAATTCACTGGATGAATTGAAGAGAGATTTAGATAGAGCTCTAGGGGCTAGCGGAATCAAGGGATATGGAGAGAAGGCAGGCATGGGTTACTGATTGTGGATGATCAGCCATGATCACAATGAATGGCGGTGCTGGCTCGAAAGGCCAAATGGCCTCCTCCTGCACCTATTTTCTATGTTTCTATGCCTTTATCAGGGACCGTGGTGATTTTACACAGGATACGTTGTGGACAAACTTGGAGTATTGTATGGTGTTTAATTCTGGTCACCCGACTATAATAAAGATGCCACAGTCTGTAAATTGTGAAAATCTGTGAAACGTCACCTATCCATGTTCTCCTGAGATGTTGCCTGACCCGCTGAGTTACTCCAGCACTCTGTGAAACGTCACCTATCCATGTTCTCCACAGATGCTGCCTGACCCGCTGAGTTACTCCAGCACTCTGTGAAACGTCACCTATCCATGTTCTCCAGAGATGCTGCCTGACCCGCTGAATTACTCCAGCACTTTGGGTCTATTTTAACTGTGGGGAAAGACTGGGCAGGCAAGGACTTTATTATTTGGACTGCAGGAGGCTGAGGAATGGCCTTTGATAATACAATGAGGGGGATAAATAGGGTGATCAATGGTCGGCGTGAACTCGAAGGGCCGAATGGCCCACTCCTGCACCTATTGTCTATTGTCTATTGTCTGTTGAAAGGCCTGTTGGCATACTATATCCCTAAAGTAAGAGCAAACATACATCTTGTTGGACATTGGGGTGTGTACCAAATAGACAATGGACAATAGACAATAGACAATAGGTGCAGGAGGAGGCCATTCAGCCCTTCGAGCCAGCACCGCCATTCAATGTGATCATGGCTGATCATTCTCAATCAGTACCCCGTTCCTGCCTTCTCCCCATACCCCCTGACTCCGCTATCTTTAAGAACTCTACCTTCTGCACTCTCACCAATTTGTCTTGAAACATCCTTGCTGGAATAATTTTGAAATATAATTTGTGAATTAGGTAGTTTTAGACCTTTGCAAAGTTCTGTTGATTTGTTCCACACCAGTGCAGATTTTGATTAATCTAAAACATAATTTCATCACAGGTTGATTAACATTATTATTACGCTGCTCATTCTTTCTTTTTGTTTCCCGTACGGAGTCCAATTATAATAATTTTTGGTATCGAATATCTAAATCCCCAGAAGATGTCAGATATAAATATATAAACAACTGCCTTATTCACCCTAAAGCAGTTTTTAGTCCATAAACAGCAGGATCTTTCATTCCAGATCTTTCAGAACATGAAACTTATATGTTAGACAATAGACAATAGATAATAGGTGCAGGAGGAGGCCATTCTGCCCTTCGAGCCAGCACCGCCATTCAATGTGATCATGGCTGATCACATGGCTGCATGCACAATTCACTACAATTTCTTGCGGTCTTGGATGACGCTGTTCCCAGACCAAGACACAGCACCTCTGTGGAAATTGACCCATTGCCTCCTTAGCCTTAACCTTAGCATTAATTCACTGGAGTTTAGAAAGATGAGAGGGGATCTTATAGAAACGTTTAAAATAATAAAAGGACTGGACAAGCTAGCAAGAAAAATGTTCCCAAATTGGGGGAGTCCAGAACCAGGGGCCACACAGTCTAAGAATGAAGGGGAGGCCATTTAAAACTGAGGTGAGAAGAAACATTTTCACCCAGAGAGTTGTGAATTTGTGGAATTCTCTGCCACAGAGGGCAATGGAGGCCAATTCACTGGATGAATTTAAAAGACAGTTAGATAGAGCTCTAGGGGCTAGTGGAATCAAGGGATATGGGGAGAAGGCAGGCACGGGTTACTGATTGTGGATGATCAGCCATGATCACAATGAATGGCGGTGCTGGCTCGAAGGGCTGAGTGGCCTCCTCCTATTGTCTATGTTTCTATGTTTCTACTATAGGTGACGTCTTCTGACCAACATCACACTGTTAAACATTTACTGATCTAAATCGATTCTTTCAAGATTTCCAATCAATCCACAGAATATAAGGCCAATTTAAAGTATCATTGTACACCTACACTGTTCTCATTATAGTGCTCATTTTCACTTCTTTCATTTTGTATTGGCTGCTTGTAAGATCTAAATAATAGTTTTCCACCGTACTGTGATGTCTATTGCCTTGCATTGTTCAGGCACACGGACGCATCAGGCACAACTCGACAATCTCCCTTCTTTCTGGATCATCCCTCAGGCTGGAGTAACTCAGCGGGTCAGGCAGCATCTGTGGAGAACATGGATAGGTGACGTTTCACAGAGTGCTGGAGTAACTCAGCGGGTCAGGCAGCATCTGTGGAGAACATGGATAGGTGACGTTTCACAGAGTGCTGGAGTAACTCAGCGGGTCAGGCAGCATCTGCGGAGAACATGGATAGGTGACGTTTCACAGAGTGCTGGAGTAACTCAGCGGGTCAGGCAGCATCTGTGGAGAACATGGATAGGTGACGTTTCACAGGGTGCTGGAGTAACTCAGCAGAAAAAAACTGCAGATACTGCTTAAAATCTGTGTCTAAATTCCCTACAGTGTAGGCCCGGACACTGTAGGCCCGGATGCTGTAGGCCCGGACACTGTAGGCCCGGACACTGTTGGCCTGGACACTGTAGGCCTGGGCACTGTTGATCCAAACACCTTTGGTCCAAACACTGTAGGTCCAGACAGTGTAGGCCCGGACACTTTAGGCCCGGACACTGTTGGTCCGAACACTGTAGGTCCGGACACTGTAGGTCTAGTGTAGGTCCGGACACTGTAGGTCCGGACACTGTAGGTCTAGTGTAGGTCCGGACATTGTAGGCCCGTACACTGTAGGCCCGGAGGCCCGGGCGCCGCCTAACGGAAGTTGCGTAGCAACCCGCCTCCTGGCCCAGGCGCCGCCATTGGTGGAGTGGGAGCACGTGGCCGCTGGCTGGGTGAGGTCACGTGGGGCGCAGGGCGGTGACGTCACCTTTTGTCCCTTGTTTAGGAGTGAGATAGTTGGCAACCCCTATTGGTATCGTTTTACTAGTCTCACCAGCCTGCAGTTGTTCCTTATTCCTCTAAACCCTTACCTATCCATGTACCTACATAGAAACATAGAAACATAGAAAATAGGTGCAGGAGGAGGCCATTCGGCCCTTCGAGCCAGCACCGCCATTCAATATGATCATGGCTGATCATCCAGCTCAGTAACCTGTACCTGCCTTCTCTCCATACCCCCTGATCCCTTTAGCCACAAGGGCCACATCTAACTCCCTCTTAAATATAGCCAATGAACTGGCCTCAACTACCTTCGGTGGCAGAGAATTCCACAGACTCACCACTCTCTGTGTGAAGAAATGTTTTCTCATCTCGGTCCTAAAAGACATCCCCCTTATCCTTAAGCTGTGACCCCTGGTTCTGGACTCCCCCAACATCGGGAACAATCTTCCCGCATCTAGCCTCTCCAACCCCTTAAGAATTTTATATGTTTCAATAAGATCCCCCCTCAGGCTTCTATATTCCAGCGAATACAAGCCCAGTCTATCCAGTCTTTCTTCATATGAAAGTCCTGCCATCAATCTGGTGAACTTTCTCTGTACTCCCTCTAAGGCTAGAATGTCTTTCCTCAGATTAGGAGACCAAAACTGTACACAATACTCCAGGTGCGGTCTCACCAAGGCCCTGTACAACTGCAGCAGAACTGTCCAAATATCTTCAAAAAACGTAATTGTGTTCACTTCTACAGCTTTCCCCGGCTGTTCATTCCAGATACAACCAATTGGGTGTAGCCCAGTCCATCACACAGTCCGGGCACCTTTTCAGACTTGTCCCACCCCGGTCATTCCTTCTTCTCCTCACTCCCATCGGGTACAAGGTACAGAAGCTCGAAAGTGCGCACCACCAGACTCAGGAACAGCTTCTACTATCATGTCTTGTTGAAGAGGGCCGGCACGGTGGCGCAGCGGTAGAGTTGCTGCCTCACAGCGCCAGAGACCCAGGTTCCATCCTGACCCAGGCGCCGTCTGTACAGAGTTTGTACGTTCTCCCCGTGACCTGCGTGGGTTTTCTCCGAGATCTTCAGTTTCCTCCCACACTCCAAAGACGTGCAGGTTTGTAGGTTAATTGGCTTGATATAAAATGTAAATTGTCCCTGGTGTGTGTAGGATAGTGTTAGTGTGCGAAGATCGCTGGGCGGCGCGGACTTGGTGGGCCAATGGCCTATATCTGCGCTGTATTTCTAAATTGAATTCAACTATTAAGTTACAATTGTACGTAGTTATTCAACTGTACAGCATTTAAGATCGTAGCAATTGAATATCAAAATATTAGGTTAATGGAGCGTAGAAAATATGATTCTATTCAGTAGCTCATGTTTAAACAGCTGACAATTTTCTCAATCACAATTTGATCCCGTTAATCAAATTCCTCTTCTCTCGCTCTCTCTCTCCATCCCTCCCCCTTCCCAGTTCTCCCATTAGTCTCACTATCTCTGACTACATCCTATCTTTGTCCCGCTCCCTCCCCTGACATCAGTCTGAAGAACGGTCTCGACCCGAAATGTTACCCATTCCTTCTCTCCAGAGATGCTGCCTGACCCGCTGAGTTACTCCAACACTCTGTGAAACGTCACCTATCCATGTTCTCCAGAGATGCTGCCTGACCCGCTGAGTTACTCCAACACTCTGTGAAACGTCACCTATCCATGTTCTCCAGAGATGCTGCCTGACCCGCTGAGTAACTCTGGCATTTTGCCTCTACCTTCAGTGTAAAGCAGCACCTGCAGTTCCTTCCTGCAAGTACTGACTCAGTGGTTCCCTGAGTGTTAAATTATAGAAGTCTTTGCAGCTGTGAAGCATCAACCCAATTAATAGTTGCTTGCCTTTAACTCCACACAAGAGTAATAGATCATGCACTTTATTAACTTCTCTGTTGTCTGGCCAGCTGCTTACTTGCATCGCTGTGAATATGTATGAGCTGTGGCTTCTGTGTAATATTCACCCAGCCCTTAAAGGAGATGTGTGGACTCAGCTCTTCCCCAGTGCAGGGATATCAAAGTTCACAGGACACAGCTTCTCAGTGAGAGAGGAAACGTTTGCAATTTACCCATGAAGCTTGGTTGCACATTTGCCGTGGATTGTCACCTTGTGGTGGTGGAGAAGCTCGTGTGGTCCTGAGACCCTGAGAGCGATGCCGTCTGGAGCTACGCCCCTGGTAGGGTCACCCATGGCGGTAAGGTCGAGGGGGAGGGAGGTCCCTGACAAAGAGCGATCCAACCAAGACCTCAACGGTGGAACAGGCGGAGGGAGAGAGGATGGCGGCTGACTTTAGTGGAGCGTCACAACGGCTGGGAAGGCGGATGGATGAAGGCTGCAGCAGAAAAGGGTCCCCGGTCGTCTTGGACTCCACGCCACTGGATCCTGACCCAGATCTGTCAAGGGCCGTGTGGTGGCTGTCTGTGCACCAGTCTCCCCACGTTAAAGAAAGTCACGCACAGGCATCCCACCCTATGGAGAGGACAGTCACACTCGCCTCCAGTGACCACCGATGATTGCACGGTTAAGGTGCCAGTATTCAGACTAATCCGGTCTGAACAGATTCACAGCGGTGTCAAATACTAGAGGGCACAGGTTTAAGGTGAGAGGGACAAGGTTTAAAGGAGACTAGACCAAGTGGACCCGTTGGGCCCAAACCTCTCCTGCATTGGTGCAGCACCCTCTCCTCCCCCCTCTCCTCTCCCCTCCCTCCCTCCACCCCCACCCTCCTCCCCTCCCTCCTCTCCTCCAACCCCATCCTCCCTTCCTCTCCCCTCCCTCCTCCCCTCCCCCTTCCCCACCCCAACCACTCCATCCCCCTTAACCACCATTAATCTCCCACCCTCCCTCCACCCCTTCCCCTCCCCCCCTTCCCCTCCCCCCCTTCCCCTCCCCCCACTCCATCCCCCTCCACCACCCTTAACCACCCCTCTCTCCCTCCACCCCCTCCCTCCTTCCCTCCCCCCTCTCCTCCACCCCTCCTTCCCCCCTCCCTCCTCCCCTCACCCTCTCCTCCCCCTCCCGCCCTCCCCCCTCCCCTCCTCACCCCCTCCCCCTTCCCCTCCCCATTCCATCCCCCTCAACCACCCTTAATCTCCCCCCCTCCCCTCCCCTTCCCTCCCCCTTCCCTCCCTCCCTCCCTCTCCCCCTCCCTCTCTAGGAGATAGATTTAAAATGTGATAACTTTAAAAACATAACACCGATTGTAATGAAACCAAAGGGACGACGGTGAGTAAGGTGGGCCTTAAAATAGTCGCGCTATCGTGCACCGTTTTGACTGTAGTTCAGGAACAAACAAACAAACAAACATACAAGAGTTTTAGTGTATAGAGAATGTGCGGGGCAAGATTTTTACACAGAGGGGGGTGGGTGGGTGGCTGGGGGTGGTGGAGGCAGATACGATAATGGTGTTTAAAAGGGAGGGTGATCCAGGCAGCCATCGCCCTCTGTGTGAAAACGTTTTAGATTTTATTTTAGATTTAGAGATACAGCGCAGAAACAGGCCCTTCGTCCCACCGGGTCCGTGCTGCCCAGCGATCCCCGCACACTAACACTATCCTACACACACTAGGAACAATTTTTACATTTATATCAAGCCAATTAACTTACAAACCTGCACGTCTTTGGAGTGTGGGAGGAAACCGGAGCGCCCGGAGAAAACCCACGCAGGTCACGGGGAGAACGTACAAACTCCGTACAGACGGCGCCCATAGTCAGGATCGAACCCGAGTTTCCGGCGCTGCATTCGCTGTAAGGCGGCAACTCTACCGCTGTGCCACCGTGACCACCCATACATCTCCTTTACACATTGCTGCTCTCACCAGAACGCAATGCCCTCTGGACATCTCCACCCTGGGAAGAAGGTTCTGACTGTCTACCCTATCTGTGCCTCTCATGATTTAGATACACGTCTATCAGGTGTCCCCTCAACCTCCAACATTTCAGAAAAAAATCCAAGTCTGTCCAACCTCTCCCTGGAGCTCACACCCTCTAATCTAACCTCTCCCTCGAGCTCACACCCTCTAATCCAACCTCTCCCTGTAGCTGGAACCCTCTAATCCAACCTCTCCCTGGAGCTCACACCCTCTAATCCAACCTCTCCCCGGAGCTCACACCCTCTAATCCAACCTCTCCCTGGAGCTCACACCCTCTAATCTAACCTCTCCCTCGAGCTCACACCCTCTAATCCAACCTCTCCCTGTAGCTGGAACCCTCTAATCCAACCTCTCCCTGGAGCTCACACCCTCTAATCCAACCTCTCCCCGGAGCTCACACCCTCTAATCCAACCTCTCCCCGGAGCTCACACCCTCTAATCCAACCTCCCCCTGTAGCTAGAACCCTCTAATCTAACCTCTCCCTGGAGCTCACACCCTCTAATCCAACCTCTCCCCGGAGCTCACACCCTCTAATCTAACCTCTCCCTGGAGCTCACACCCTCTAATCCAACCTCTCCCTGTAGCTGGAACCCTCTTATCCAACCTCTCCCTGTAGCTGGAAAACTCTAATCCAGGCAGCGTCCTGGTGAAAGTCTTCTGCACCCCCTCCACGCTCTCCCTGTTGCTGGAACCCTCTAATCCAACCTCTCCCTGTAGCTCACACCCTCTAATCCAACCTCTCCCTGTAGCTGGAACCCTCTAATCCAACCCCTCCCTGTAGCTCACACCCTCTAATCCAACCTCTCCCTGTAGCTGGAACCCTCTAATCCAGGCGTGGTTTTGGTGAACCTCCTCTGCACCCTCTCCAAAGCCTCCACACCCTTCCTGTAAAGGGGGTGACCAGAACTGCAGGCAATACTCCAACTGCGGCCTCACTACAGCCTTATGAAGCTGCATCATGACTTACTGACTCCTGTACTCAACGCCCCGGCCGATAAAGGCAAGCGTACCATAGGCCTTCTCTGTCACAGAGGGTAGTGGGGGCCTGGAACGCGCTGCCAGAGGTAGTGATGGAGTAGGGTTGCCAACTTCCACACTCCCAAGGAAGGGACGAGGTGTACATCGTGTTCCGTCCTTGACGTAGGTTATCATTTTTCCAGCACCCAACAAGAGGACATCTAGCTGCATCATCCCTTAAAGATGCCTCCGATCTCTTCTGAACGTCCCCTGTTAACAGAGAAAACAGGTGCAGGAGGAGGCCATTCGGCCCTTCGAGCCAGCACTACCATTCATTGTGATCATGGCTGATCATCCACAATCAGTAACCCGTGCCTGCCTTCTCCCCATACCCCTTGATTCCGCTAGCCCCTAGAGCTCTATCTAACTCTCTTTTAAATTCATCCAGTGAATTGGCCTCCACTGCCCTCTGTGGCAGAGAATTCCACAAACTCACAACTCTCTGGGTGAAAGAGGTGCATCACGGTGGCGCAGCGGTAGAGTTGCCGCCTCACAGCACTACTGGTGATGTCTGTACGGAGTTTGTACGTTCTCCCCATGACCTGCGTGGGTTTTCTCCGGGTGCTTGGGTTTCCTCCCACACTCCAAACACGTGCAGGTTTGTGGATTAATTGGCTTGATAAAAATGTAAATTGTCCTTAGTGTGTGTTAGTGTGCGGGGATCGCTGGTCGGCACGGACTTGGGGGGCCGAAGGGCCTGTTTCCGCGCTGTGTCAGGCAGCATCCCTGGAGAACATGGATAGGTGACGTTTCACAGAGTGCTGGAGTAACTCAGCGGGTCAGGCAACATCTGTGGAGAGAAGGAATGGGTGACGTTTCGGGTCGAGACCCTTCTACAGACTGAGAGTCAAGGGAGAGCGAAACTAGAGACATGCAAGTGTAAGATGTAGAATGAGGACTATTGTTTTAGCTGCCTGGAGCTAAGCAAGAGTTGTCAACATAATGACAAGCTGATAACTAACAAGAAAACGTTATGAAGAGCAGTCTGATGGCAGACAGCCTTCAGTGATGTTTGATGGATTGCATTGTGTGGTTTAGTGTAATTCCCATCCTGACACCACTCCCCGCTCCAGCCTGCTCCAACAGCATGAACATTCCCGTAGATTTCTTCTTGTCAAGCTTTCAATATACTGTATGGTTGTAAAAATATCAGCAGTGAGCTGAAGGAACCTTCTGTCCCAGCCTGAAAGCAAATAGTTTCCACCAGAGAACCATGGAAACATGGAAACATAGAAACTAGGTGCAGGAGGAGGCCATTTGGCCCTTCGAGCCAGCACCACCATTCATTGTGATCATGGCTGATCATCCACAATCAGTAACCCGTGCCTGCCTTCTCCCCATATCCCTTGATTCCACTAGCCCCTAGAGCTCTATCTAACCCTCTTTTAAATTCATCCAGTGAATTGGCCTCCACTGCCCTCTGTGGCAGAGAATTCCACAAATTCACAACTCTCTGGGTGAAAACGTTTCTTCTCACCTCAGTTTTAAATGGCCTCCCCTTTATTCTTAGACTGTGTGGCCCCTGGTTCTGGACTCCCCCAACATTGGGAATATTTTTCCTGCATCTAGTTTGTCCAGTCCTTTTATAATTTTATACGTCTCTATAAGATCCCCTCTCATCCTTCTAAACTCCAGTGAATACAAGCCTAGTCTTTTCAATCTTTCCTCATATGACAGTCCCGCCATCCCAGGGGTCAATCTCGTGAACCTACACTGCACTGCCTCAATTACAAGGATGTTTTTTCTCAAATTAGGAGACTAAAATTGTACACAATACTCCAGATGTGGTCTTACCAGGGCCTTTTCAACTGCAGAAGAACCTCTTTGCTCCTATACTAAAATCCTCTCATTATGAAGGCCAACATTCCATTAGCTTTCCTCACTGCCTGCTATAATTTTATACGTCTCTATAAGATCCCCTCTCATCCTTCTAAATTCCAGGTGAATACAAGCCAAGTCTTTCCAATCTTTCCTCATATGACAGTCCCTCCATCCTAGGGATTAACCTTGTGAACCTACGCTGCACTACCTCAATAGCAAGGATGTCTGAATAGGTCAGAGAAAGTGGTCGGCGCGGACTGGTAGGGCCAAACGGGCCTGTTTCCGTGCTGTAATTGTTATATGGTTATATGGTCCTTCCTCAAAGTCACCTATCCATGTTCTCCACAGATGCTGCCTGACCCGCTGAGTTACTCCAGCACTCTGTGAAACGTCAGCTATCCATGTTCTCCTCAGATGCTGCCTGACCCGCTGAGGCAGGATTTTATAAGATCTCCCCTCATCCTCCTGCGCTCCATGGAATAGAGACCTATCCTACTCAACCTCTCCCTGTAGCTCACACCCTCTAGTCCCGGCAACATCCTCGTAAATCGTCTATGAACCCTTTCAAGCTTGACAACATATTTCCTATAACGTGGTGCCCAGAACTGAGCACAATACTCTAAATGCGGTCTCACCAACATCTTATACATCTGCAACATGACCTCCCAACCTCTATACGCAATACTCTGACTGATGAAGGACAATGTGCCAAAAGCCTTTTTGACCATCTTTTGGAGTCATAGAGTCATAGATTGATACAGTGTGGTAACAGGCCCTTCGGCCCAACTCGCCCACACCGGCCAACAATGTCCCAGCTACGCTAGTCCCACTTGCCTGCACTTGGTCCATAACCCTCCAAACCTGTCCTATCCATGTAGACCATCTTATCTACCTGCGACTCCACCTTCAAGGAACCATGCACCTGCACTCCTAGATCCCTCTGCTCAACAACACTCCCCAGTGCCCGACCATTCACTGCCCATGTTAGACTTCTCCAAATGCAACACCTCACACTTCTCTGAATTGATTTAGATTTAGAGATACAGCGCGGAAACAGGCCCTTCGGCCCACCGGGTCCGCGCCGCCCAACGATCCCCGCACATTAACACTATCCTACACCCACTAGGGACAATTTTTACATTTTACCCAGTCAATTAACCTACAAACCTGGACGTCTTTGGAGTGTGGGTGGAAACCGAAGATCTCGGAGAAAACCCACGCAGGTCACGGGGAGAACGTACAAACTCCGTACAGACGGCGCCCGTAGTCGGGATCAAACCTGAGTCTCCGGCGCTGCATTCGCTGTAAGGCGGCAACTCTACCGCCGCGCCACCGTGCCTCTGAAGCGTTGGTGTGCGATCTTGGTCGGTGCTTCGATATGGGTGACATTAGTCTCAGTATGAATATGCATTTATTCTATCTTCCATCTGGTTATTTTTGTCAAGGATAAATGTGCTAATTAAAAACCTACTAATGAATGAATTATTTTGTGTTGGAGACAGTCATTTCTGAACAAATATTCCTGTGTTTAATGAGTGTATCACTCTCGTTAATAGCAGGCAACAGAACACTGTTTACTGAAAACAGTAACAAAGCTTTTAAATAAACAAAAATAATATCTGAAGCCTTATTCTGCCTAATGAGTAAAATGTCTGTGTATTAACAAGATTACCTGCAAGCAACACAGCTGTATGAATATTGATTTCTCTAACTCCAAGTAACCCTTGCATCCCCTCTCTCTCCATCCCTCCCTCTCCATCCCTCTCTCTCGTGAAACATCACCTATCCTTGTTCTCCAGAGATGCTGCCTGACCCACTGAGTTACTCCTGCACTCTGTGAAACGTCACCTATCCATGTTCTCCACAGATGCTGCCTGACCCGCTGAGTTACTCCAGCACTCTGTGAAACGTCACCTATCCATGTTCTCCACAGATGCTGCCTGACCCGCTGAGTTACTCCAGCACTCTGTGAAACGTCACCTATCCATGTTCTCCACAGATGCTGCTTGACCCGCTGAGTTACTCCAGCACTCTGTGAAACGTCACCTATCCATGTTCTCCACAGATGCTGCTTGACCCGCTGAGTTACTCCAGCACTTTGTGTCTATCCTCGGTCTGGACCAGCATCTGCAGTTCCTTCCTGCACAGCCTGATATTTTTTATTTGTTCACTTAGACCGTTTAAAATCAAAACACTTTTAAACAGCAATTTGAAAGATCACAACTGTGTGATTCCATATATTGAATAATTCAGGAAGGAGCATAAATTGGAAAGGCGAAGCATCCTTCTGAACGTCAAGTATTCAATACGAATCCTTGTGATGGATTTGTTAGCTGTGTGGGTAGAATATTTAATTTTTATAGATCAGGTCAGGAACAATCACTATTGTCCCTGTTATGAAGAGACGCTCAGATGAAAATGCACGACTGATTTCTTTTCTTTGCCCTGTCAAAAATAATTGACGCAATTATGATAAAGATAATATTTACAAACCAAAACCGTGGTGACACACCGACCACCATAATACAAAACCACCAAATAATCTCATCACTAAAATCTTCAAATAACCGCATCACCATCCTAGTCAACGATACATTCTACTAGGTTAATTCCCGGAATGGCGGGACTGTCGTATGTTGAAAGACTGGAGCGACTAGGCTTGTAGAAGGATGAGAGGGGATCTTATCGAAACGTATAAGATTATTAAGGGGTTGGACACGTTAGAGGCAGGAAACATGTTCCCAATGTTGGGGGAGTCCAGAACCAGGGGCCACAGTTTAAGAATAATGGGTAGGCCATTTAGAACTGAGATGAGGAAAAACCTTTTCAGTCAGAGAGTTGTGAATCTGTGGAATTCTCTGCCTCAGAAGGCAGTGGAGGCCAGTTCTCTGAATGCATTCAAGAGAGAGCTGGATAGAGCTCTTAAGGATAGCGGAGTCAGGGGGTATGGGGAGAAGGCAGGAAAGGGGTACTGATTGAGAATGATCAGCCATGATCACATTGAATGGTGGTGCTGGCTCGAAGGGCCGAATGGCCTACTCCTGCACCTATTGTCTATTGTCTATTGTCTATTGTCTATTGTCTATTGTCTATTGTCTATTGTCCATTGTCCATTGTCCATTGTCTATTGTCTATTGTCTATTGTCTATTGTCCATTGTCTATTGTCTATTGTCTATTGTCTATTGTCTATTGTCTATTGTCTATTGTCTATTGTCTATTGTCTATTGTCTATTGTCCATTGTCTATTGTCTATTGTCTACTCTCCGTGGTGCCCGGAAATACCCCTGGGTGCCCGTGGACAGCACGTGGTCCCCCTCTAACCCCACCCGGGCGCGGAAGGACGTAACCCCGGAAGTAGGGCTTGGGCAGAGCCATCTTCTGCCAGACGCCGTGACTCGCGGATGGCCAGCTTGGCCAGGCCCAGGAGCAACCCAACCAGGACATCTTCAGTTCTTGCTTCTTGGTTCTTGGTCCTCCAAAATATTCCAAATGGAATTTAAACTGGAGGTGGCGGAGTACGGACTTAAGCAAGAAGTGCTTCTTGGAGAAGAAGGGCTGCCTTAAATGTAGTTGTGTCTGGTTGAGTAACTACAGTAGAGTGAAGACTATTCCATGCTTTAATTGTGTGAGGGAAGAATGAATTGCTGTACACATCTGTCTTGATAGCTGGTATCTCAAATTGAACCGGATGCCCTCGTCTACTACTGATAAGTTTGGGTTTGGTGTAGATGTGGTCATCTATGTCGAGCTGAATATTTAACCTTTTGTAAAATCAGGTCAAACGATGGGCTTTACGTCTGACTTGGAGAGGGTTCCACATGATATCAGCAGAATTAGGACATTCGGCCCATCGAGTCTACTCCACCATTCAATCATGGCTGATCTTTCTCTCCCTCTAAACCCCATTCTCCTGCCTTCTCCCCATAACCCCTGACACCCGTACTAATCAAGAATCTATCTATCTCTGCCTTCTTCTTACATAGAAACATAGAAACATAGAAAATAGGTGCAGGAGTAGGCCATTCGGCCCTTCGAGCCTGCACCGCCATTCAATATGATCATGGCTGATCATCCAACTCAGTATCCTGTACCTGCCTTCTCTCCATACCCCCTGATCCCTTTAGCCACAAGGGCCACATCTAACTCCCTCTTAAATATAGCCAATGAACTGGCCTCAACTACCTTCTGTGGCAGAGAATTCCACAGATTCACCACTCTCTGTGTGAAGAAAAACGTTCTCATTTTGGTCCTAAAAGACTTCCCCCTTATCCTTAAACTGTGACCCCTTATTCTGGACTTCTTCTTCTTCTTGCGCATGGCGTGCAGAGCCTAAAGTTGTAGGCCAAGGGTGGACATCCAGGCTGGGGCAGCAGCAGGTGCTGGGTGGATGGCCTTGATGCCACCAGGGAAAAGCCTCAGTGAGCAGTCATTCACGAGGGATGTGTGGGACGGTCTGGTTTGGATATCCGCAGTGGAAAGCAGGGCTGTCTGTCTGTCTGTCACCCCCCACGTGTGCAGGTGAAGGGCTGTTCTTGCATGGAGGGTGCGGATCCTGTTCAGGGTCGGCCATTGCTGGCGACGGAGGTCCAATCCCAGTGGTTTCACTGTGGGGTCTGTGATCACGTCTCCGTTGTTGGTGTTGGCATCTTTCCAGGCTCTGGGCCACTAAGTTCTGGGGTCAAAGTCTTCCAGGGATTTGGCTGAAGACCAGAAGGGTTTGCAGGACTTCAGACCCATGTTGGGCAGATTGTTCATGTCGGCGTGGATGGGAAGGGCCCTTCCCATCATTACAATCATTTTCACTGCCTTAAAAATATCCAATGGGCGGCACGGTGGCGCAGCGGTAGAGTTGCCGCCTTACAGCGAATGCAGCGCCGGAGACTCAGGTTCCATCCCGACTACGGGCGCCGTCTGTACGGAGTTTGTACGTTCTCCCCGTGACCTGCATGGGTTTTCTCCGAGATCTTCGGTTTCCACCCACACTCCAAAGACGTCCAGGTTTGTAGGTTAATTGGCTTGGTAAATGTAAAAATTGTCCCTAGTGTGTGTAGGATAGTGTTAGTGTGCGGGGATCGCTGGGCGGCGCGGACCCGGTGGGCCGAAGGGCCTGTTTCCGCGCTGTATCTCTAAATCTAAATCTAAATCTCCACAGCCGTCTGTGACAGAGTGTGGTATTAGCTGGGAGCACCTCGACAAAATTCAGTCATTGCACAGATTCACCACCCTCTGACTAAAGAAATTCCTCCTCATCTCCTTCCTAAAAGAACGTCCTTTAATTCTGGGTCTGTGCCCTCTGGTCCTAGACTCTCCCACTAGTGGAAACATCCTCTCCACATCCACTCTATCCAGGCCGCTCACTATTCTGTACGTTTCAATGAGGTCCCCCCTCAACCTTCTAAATTCCAGCGAGTACAGGCCCAGTGCCGACAAACGGTTCCACCCTCTCCCACACATACAGGGTGTCCAAAGATGGGGATAGTGAGTATGAAGTGCAGCCAGAAGGCAAGGAGCAGCCCCTAACTGTTTTCACTTCTTGTCTGTGGCCAACTATCTCACTCCCAAATACGGGACAAGATGACGTTACCGCCCCGCGCCCCACGCAACCTCACCCAGCCAGCGGCTACGTGCTCCCGCTACACCAATGGCGGCCGCCCGGGCCGGGAGGCGTGTTGCTATGCAACCTCCGTTAGGCGGTGCCCGGGCCTCCGGGCCTACACTGTCCGGGCCTACAGTGTCCGGGCCTACAGTGTCCGGGCCTACACAGTCCGGGCCTACACTGTCCGGGCCTACAGTGTCCGGGCCTACACTGTCTGGACCTACAGTGTCCGGGCCTACAGTGTCCAGGCCTACAGTGTCCGGACCTACACTGTCCGGGCCTACAGTGTCCGGGCCTACACTGTCTGGACCTACAGTGTCCAGGCCTACCGTGTCCGGGCCTACAGTGTCCAGGCCTACAGTGTCCGGGCCTACACTGTCTGGGCCTACAACGTCCCCCTGGGCCTAATACAGGACAAGGGCGGTCCCGTGCGGGACAAACCAATTTAGCCCAATATACAGGATGTCCCGGCTCATATGGGACAGTTGGCAACCCTAGTGGACAGCTCTAAATCGGCATTGCGGTGTGATGTTTGGTTACAGGTAATCGCTCGCATTTGGCCAGGCATTGTCTGTGATTCAGGTTCCTGGTGCTTTGAGAGTTGGCCGTGACTCTAAAAGGCCAGCCTTGCCCTTTGTCAAGATGTCCCCATTCACACGCGCGATTCTTTGAACCTTTCATGTTACTTATAACGGACGTGTTTTCCAAGATACCAAACAGAATGCACAATGGACTCTATGCAGACTGCACCCAGTGGTATTAGAATAGATTCAGCGCGATGAAAAGAGAAAAAATGTAGAAGGCATCAAGGAAAAATACAGTCAAAGTCGTAGTCGCAGTTTGTAGGAAGGAACTGCAGGTGCTGGTTTAAACAAAAGATAGACACAAAGTGTTGGAGTAACTCAGCGGGTCAGGCAGCAATTTGAAGAAGGGTCCTGACCCAAAACATCACCTATCCATGTTCTCCACAGATGCTGCCTGACCCGCTGAGTTACTCCAGCACTCTGTGCCTTTTCTCATGTTAAATCTTTCCCCTCCCACGTCAAATTTATATCCTCTGGTTCTTGGTTCCCCAACCCTGGGTAAAGAACTCTGTGGACACCCGAACCATTCCCCTCATGATTTTACACACCTCTAAAAGATCACCCCTCATCCTCCTGCGCTCCAAGGAATAGAGATTCAGCCTGCTCAACATTTAAGATTATTAAGGGATTGGACACGTTAGAGGCAGGAAACATGTTCCCAATGTTGGGGGAGTCCAGAACCAGGGGCCACAGTTTAAGAATAAGGGGTAGGCCATTTAGAACGGAGATGAGGAAAATAAATTTCAGTCAGAGAGTTGTGAATCTGTGGAATTCTCTGCCTCAGAAGGCAGTGGATGCCAATTCTCTGAATGCATTCAAGAGAGAGCTAGATAGAGCTCTTAAGGATAGCGGAGTCAGGGGGTATGGGGAGAAGGCAGGAACGGGGTACTGATTGAGAATGATCAGCCGTGATCACATTGAATGGCGGTGCTGACTCGAAGGGCCGAATGGCCTCCTCGTGCATCTGTTGTCTATTGTCTATTGTTGATTGTCTAACCTCTCCCTGTAGCTCACACCCTCGAGTCTTGGCTACAGTGTAGATGTGGAAAGGATGTTTCTACTAGTGGGAGAGTCTAGGACTAGCAGTCATAGACTCAGAATTAAAAGGTGTTCTTTTAGGAAGTAGAGGAGGAGAAATTTCTTTAGCCAGAGGGCAGTGAATCTGTGGGAATTCTTTGCCACAGACGGCTGTGGAGGCCAAGTCAGTGGATATATTTAAGGCAGAGATAGATAGATTTTTGATTAGTGCACGTTTCAGAGGTCACGAGGAGAAGGCAGGAGAATGAAAAGATAAATAAATGTTGATTGTTGAAAGTTTCTCCCCCATAAATATCACAAAAAATAAGATATACCAAAGATTCCCACCAGGAATGTATTATGTCGAACTGTCTGAAATTCAATTGCATGGAGATTCGTAGCTAAGTGCAATGGGCTGTTACTATTTCTTGATGTTTAGTGTGACCAGTTTGGGATCAATTTTCAGTTGGAATCATTTATCGCATTGCTATTTCTGGAACCTTCCGGTGTACAGATTGACCACTGAAGCTTGCTCCATGCCAATAGATGGCTCAGCTTTAATTGACAATAGACAATAGGTGCCATTCGGCCCTTCGAGCCATTCTATGTGATCATGGCTGATCATTCTCAATCAGTACCCCGTTCCTGCCTTCTCCCCATACCCCCTGACTCCGCTATCCTTAAGAGCTCTATCCAGCTCTCTCTTGAATGCATTCAGAGAATTGGCCTCCACTGCCTTCAGAGGCATAGAATTCCACAGATTCACAACTCTCTGTCTGTACGTCTTTGGAGTGGGGGAGGAAACCGAAGATCTCGGAGAAAACTCACGCAGGTCACGGGGAGAACGTGCAAACTCCGTACAGACAGCACCCGTAGTCGGGATGGAACCCGGGTCTCCGGCGCTGCATTCGCTGTAAGGCAGCAACTCTACCGCTGCGCCACCGTGATCGTTTTGGGAATCAAGAACTAGAGGACATAGGATTAAGGATTAAGGATGGGAAAGGGACATTTGGACAGGTACACTTGGATAGGACAGGTTGAGAGGAATGTGTGCCAGATGGGGTAGATGGGGTATATTGGTCGTCATGGGTGATTTGGGCTGAGGAACCTGTTTCCACACTGTGTGACTGTGACTCCATGACTCTAAGAACCTGAGGGGTAACATTTTTCACACAGAGAGTGCTGAGTGTATGGAACGAACTGCCGGAGGAGGAAGTGGTGGCAGGGATGACAACAATGTTTAAAACACACTTGCACTGATACACGAACAAGGAAAGTTCAGAGGCGATGGGTCAGGAAAGATGTTCCCAATGTTGGGGGAGTCCAGAACCAGGGGCCACACAGTCTAAGAACAAGGGGAGGCCATTTAAAACTGAGATGAGAAAAAAACTTTTTTACCCAGAGAGTTGTGAATTTGTGGAATTCTCTGCCACAGAGGGCAGTGAAGGCCAATTCACTGGATGAATTTAAAAGAGAGTTAGATAGAGCTCTAGGGGCTAGTGGAATCAAGGGATATGGGGAGAAGGCAGGCACGGGTTACTGATTGTGGATGATCACGGTGGCGCGGCGGTAGAGTTGCTGCCTTACAGCGAATGCAGCGCCGGAGACCCGGGTTCCATCCCGACTACGGGTGCTGTCTGTACGGAGTTTGTACGTTCTCCCCGTGACCTGCGTGAGTTTTCTCCGAGATCTTCGGTTTCCTCCCCCACTCCAAAGACGTACAGGTTTGTAGGTTGATTGGCTTGGTATAAATGTAAAAAAATTGTGTCCCTAGTGTGTGTAGGATAGTGTTAGTGTGCGGGGATCGCTGGTCGGCGCGGACCCGGTGGGCCGAAGGACTTGTTTCCGCGCTGCATCTCTAAACTAATTGATTTGGCCATTTTCCAACAGCCCAATAATATAGTAATCTTAGAACTGTAGAGTTATGGAATCATACAGCAGAGAAACAGGCCCTTCGGCCCAACGCGCCATGCTGACCAAGATGCCCCTTCTACACTAGTCCCACCTGCCTGCACTTGGTCCATATCCCTCCAAACCTGTCCTATCCATAGGGCAGAGGGCAGTGGAGGCCAATTCTCTGGATGAATTTAAAAGAGAGTTAGATAGAGCTCTAGGGGCTAGCGGAATCAAGGGATATGGGGAGAAGGCAGGCACGGGTTACTGATTGTGGATGATCAGCCATGATCACAATGAATGGCGGTGCTGGCTTCTATGTTTCCATGTTCTAAATGTTTCTTAAAATTTGCGATTGCCCCTGAAAGTTCTGAAACTTATCATAGAAACATAGAAACATAGAAAATAGGTGCAGGAGTAGGCCATTCGGCCCTTCGAGCCTGCACCGCCATTCAATATGATCATGGCTGATCATCCAGCTCAGTAGCCTGTACCTGCCTTCTCTCCATACCCCCTGATCCCTTTAGCAAAAAGGGCCACATCTAACTCCCTCTTAAATATAGCCAATGAACTGGCCTCAACTACCTTCTGTGGCAGAGTATTCCACAGACTCACTACTCTTTAGTTTTCCTCTTCTCTGAATGTCAGTCCCCAGAAGGGTCTCGACCCGAAACCACAGCTGTTCCTTCTCTCCAGAGATGCTGCCTGACCCGCTGAGTTACTCCAGCACTTTGTGTCTATCTACAATAAAGGATGCCTTTATTTTAAGGATCTATGGCGACATTAAATCAGGTCCTTACTCTACTCTGACACTTACAGGAATGCAGATTTAACGAGCCGAGACTGTGCCAGAAATCTGGAGAATTAAACGAGACTGGTGTGCCCTATCATGTAATTCCAGAGTTACTGTCAAAGAAAAGGTATGATGGAACAAAATGATTCACTGAAGAAGCATCAGGGACATGTAATGCTTATAGTTGAAGGATAATTAGTCTACCTTCTTCTATTGTGACTGGAATAATGTCCACTGCTCCAAAGCTATTCACTCTTGAATGGTAAAAAATACAGTGGATGTGGAGAGGAAGGTTCAGTTCAGTTCAGTTCAATTTAGTTCATTATCACGTGTACTGAGGTACAGTGAAAAGCTTTTGTTGCGTGCTAACCAGTCAGCGGAAAGACAATACACGATTACAATCGAGCCGTCCACAGTGTACAGATACATGATAAGGGAATAACGTTTAGTGCAAGGAAAAGCCAGCAAAGTCCGATCAAGGATAGTTCGCACAGATCAGTCTACGCCACATCTGTGCCCGGGATGAGGTGTTTCACACTAGAGCTTCAGAGATGTCCTCATTCTTCTGGAAACAGGGCTTCCCCTCTTCCATTATAGATGAGGCTCTCACTAGGGTCTCTTCCACATCCCGCAGCTCCGTTCTTGATCCCCCTCCCCCCACTTGTAACAAGGACAGAATCCCCCTCGTTCTCACCTTCCACCCCACCAGCCAGCGGATCCAACAAATCATCCTCCAACATTTCCGTCACCTACAACGGGACCCCACCACTGGCCACATCTTGCCATCCCCTCCCCTTTCTGCGTTCCGCAGAGACCGTTCCCTCCGTAACTCCCTGGTCCACTCGCCCCTTCCTACCCAAACCACCCCATCCTCGGGCACTTTCCCCTGCAACCGCACGAGATACACCTGTCTCCATCCAAGGACCCAAACAGTCTCTCCAGGTGAGACAGAGGTTCACCTGCACCTCCTCCAACCTCATCTATTGCATCCGCTGCTCTAGATGTCAACTTCTCTACATCGGCGAAACCAAGCGCAGGCTCGGCGATCGCTTCGCTCAGCACCTGCGCTCGGTCCGTGTTAAACCAATCTGATCTCCCGGTGGCTGAGCACTTCAACTCCCCCCCCCACTCCCAGTCTGACCTTTCTGTCATGGGCCTCCTCCAGTGCCATAGTGAGGCCCACCGCAAATTGGAGGAACAGCACCTCATATTTCGCTTGGGCAGCTTGCAGCCCAGTGGTATGAACATTGACTTCTCCAACTTTAGATAGTTCCTCTGTCCCTCTCTTCCCCTCCCCCTTCCCAGATCTCCCTCTATCTTCCTGTCTCCACCTATATCCTTCCTTTGTCCCGCCCCCCTGACATCAGTCTGAAGAAGGGTCTCGACCCGAAACGTCACCCATTCCCTCTCTCCTGAGATGCTGCCTGACCTGCTGAGTTACTCCAGCATTTTGTGAATAAATACCAAGGATAGTCCGAGGGTCGCCAATGAGGTAGATAGTAGTTCAGCACTGCTCTCTGGTTGTGGTAGGATGGTTCAGTTGCCTGATAACAGCCGGGAAGAAACTGTCCCTGAATCTGGAGGTGTGCGTTTTCACACTTCTGTACCTCTTGCCCGATGGGAGAGGGGAGAAGAGGGAGTGGCCGGGGTGAGACTGGACCTTGATTACGCTGCTGATTATGATGTTTCCACTCGTGGGAGAGTCTAGGACTGGAGGTTATGGGCTCATAATAAAAGGATGTCCCTTTCGGAAGGAGACGAGGAAACAGAAACAGAGAAATAAGTGCAGGAGGAGGCCATTTGGCCCTTCGAGCCAGCACCGCCATTCAATATCATCATGGCTGATCATCCAGAATCAGGACCCCGTTCCTGCCTTCTCCCCATACCCCCTGACTCCGCTATGTCTCTACATCTAATGCTTAACTGCGTTGTTCCTCTAACGAGCTGTGCAAAACTGAGGCAGGAAACATGTTCCCAATGTTGGGGGAGTCCAGAACAAGGGGCCACAGTTTAAGAATAAGGGGTAGGCCATTTAGAACTGAGATGAGGAAAAACTTTTTCAGTCAGAGAGTTGTGAATCTGTGGAATTCTCTGCCTCAGAAGGCAGTGGAGGCCAATTCTTTGAATGCATTCAAGAGAGAGCTAGATAGAGCTCTTAAGGATAGCGGAGTCAGGGGGTATGGGGAGAAGGCAGGAACGGGGTACTGATTGAGAATGATCAGCCATGATCACATTGAATGGCGGTGCTGGCTCAAAGGGCCGAATGGCCTCCTCCTGCACCTATTGTCTATTGTCTATTGTCTAAATAAAAGTAAAAGGAAGTTACAAAGCAGTTGGTGAAGTCTGGTTTCTCGCTGAGTTATGAGTATGAACTATATTTTCCCTTTTGTTTATCAGTTTCTTGGCCATCCGTCATTGCATTCTGTAAATGTCCGAATCCAGCAGCTTACTGCCTCACCTGCGATCATCATAAGCCCTTTGCTTTCAACAGATGTTATCTTTATCCGTACTTAGCATGTCCTGACTTATTTTCCAGTTGAATTGTTGTCGTTAACTATGTATTAAACCTTTCAGTGTTAACAATTCCCCATTTGTCGTTGTATTTTTAATAGAGATTCTCAATTTATCAAAGTCAACTCTCCTCATTGGAGATAGTTGATGCTGGGACTATCGCAACGTTTAAGAAACATTCAGACAGGTACATGGATAGGACAGGCTTTGAGGGATATGGGCCAATTGCGGGCAGGTCAACAGACAATAGACAATAGACAATAGGTGCAGGAGGAGGCTATTCGGCCCTTCGAGCCAGCACCGCCATTCAATGTGATCATGGCTCATCATTCTCAATCAGTACCCCGTTCCTGCCTTCTCCCCATACCCCCTGACTCCGCTATCCTTAAGAGCTCTATCTAGGTCATGGAGTCATGGAGTGATACAGTGTGGAACAGGCCCTTCGGCCCAACTTGCCCACACCGGCTCAACATGTCTCAGCTACACTAGTCCCACCTGTCTATGCTTGGTCCATATCCCTCCAAACTTGGCCTATCCATGTACCTGACTAACTGTTGAGTAGCCGAATCAAATACCAGAGGGCACAGGTTTAAGGTGAAGGGGAAAAGATTCTATAAGAATTTGAATTTATAAGAACGTTTTAACACAGAGGGTGGTAGATGTACGGAACGAGCTGCCAGAGGAGGCAGTTGAGGCAAGGACTATCGCAACGTTTAAAGAGTAATTAGACAGGTACATCGATAGGACAGGTTTGGAGGGATATGGGCCAAACGCAGGCAGGTGGGACTAATGTAGATGGGGCATGTTGGTTGATGTGGGCAAGTTGGGCCGAAGGGCCTGTTTCCACACTATCACTCTAGGACTCTACAACATAGACCAGTATAGCACAGGAAAAGGCCCTTCAGCCCACAATGTCTGTGCCAAACATGATGTCAAGATCATAGCAAATAAAACTGCAGATGCTGGTTTAAATCGAAGGTAGACACAAAGTGCTGGAGTAACTCAGCGGGTCAGGCAGCATCTCTGGAGAGAAGGAATGAGTGATGTTTTGGTCTGAAGAAGGGTCTCGACCCGAAACGTCACCTATCCATGTTCTTCAGAGATGCTGCCTGACCCGCTGCGTTACTCCAGTATTTTGTGTCTACCATGATGTCAAGATCAACTGCCTTACCTGGTATCACAATGAACCCTTTTGATTTAATCAGATGTTATCTTTTTGTGCACTTAGCATATTTTGACTTATTTTCCATGTTGGATAGTTGTATATTTCTATGTTTCTATGTACAGTACCTCATCTGCCTGCATGTGATCCATATCCCTCCACTCCCTGTTTTATCCATGTGCCCGTCTAAAAGTCTTTTAAACACCACTATCGTATCTGCCTCCACCCCCTCCCCTGGCAGAGCGTTCCAGGCCCCCCACCTTCTGTGTAAAACAAACTAGTCCAGGTTCTTAAGAAGGTCAACATGCCAATGGCCTTGTTCACTACCCTCTCTACGATCCAATGTACAAGACCTCAACGGTGGGCTGGGCGGACAAAGTGATCTTGAACCCAGCGGCCGTGAAGGTGGATGAAGGCTGCAACAGATCTCTCAGCTCCAATGTCTTGGTTCCCTTGCCGTTGGAATTGGTTGATTGATTTGTGAAGGACCGTGTGCTTGTTGGAGTGCAACATCAAGTACACGTTAAACATGTTCTTCGTTCTGTGAGCGGAACAAAACTTCACTCAAGACTTTCGACCGGAGCAGGCTACGTGTAGGAAAATAACTGCAGATGCTGCTTCAACTCGAAGGTAGACACAAAGTGCTGGAGTAAGTCAGCGGGTCAGGCAGCATCAGGGCGGTCACGGTGGTGCAGCGGTAGAGTTGCTGCCTTACAGCGAATGCAGTGCTGGAGACCCGGGTTCCATCCTGACTACGGGCGCCGTCTGTACGGAGTTTGTACGTTCTCCCCGTGACCTGCGTGGGTTTTCTCCGAGATCTTCGGTTTCCTCCCACATTCCAAAGACGTGCAGGTTTGTGGGTTAATGGGCTGGGCAAATGTAAAAATTGTCCCTAGTGTGTGTAGGATAGTGTTAGTGTGCGGGGATCGCTGGTCGGCGCGGACTCGGTGGGCTGAAGGACCTGTTTCCGCGCTGTATCTCTAAATCTAAATCTAAATCTAAGAAAAATCTGTGGAGAACATGGATAGGTGACGTTTCACAGAGTGCTGGAGTAACTCAGCGGCTCAGGCAGCATCTGTGGAGAAAAGGAATGGGTGACGTTTCGGGTCGAGACCCTTCTTCAGCAGGCTACGTGAAGGCTGGAAGCTCCTCGTCAATAACCCGCACGGAGGCGGTGGATACTTGATCCAATCAACTTTGGAACTCATCGGCCACCTGAGAGTTGATAAAATCAAGGGAAGGTAGACCATCATCCTGGACCTGCAGGGGTAGCCACCAGCACAATCCTCTCTCTACAGTGCACAGAACACCACTTAGATGGGAAATATCATGGCCCTTAATCTGCTGAGAAGCCATATCAAACATCATCACCTTGTCTGTTAGTTTAGTGTGGTTTAGTTTAGAGATACAGCGCAGAATCAGGCCCTTCGGCCCACCAAGTCCATGCCGACCAGCGATCCCCGCACACTAACACTATCCTACACACACTAAGGACAATTTACATTTATACCAAGCCAATGAATCCACAAACCTGCACGTCTTTGGAGTGTGGGAGGAAACCAAAGATCTCGGAGAAAACCCACGCAGGTCACGGGGAGAACGTACAAACTCCGTACAGGCAGCGCCCGTAGTGGGGATGGAACCCGGGTCTCCGGCGCTGTGAGGCTGTAACTCTACCGCTGCACCACCTAATATCTAATCTATCTAATTAGTTAATTTGTTTGTTCCTGAACTACAGTCAAAACTGTACACGATAGCGCGACTATTCTAAGCCCCACCTTACTCACCGTCGTCCCTTTGGTGCTAATGGAAGAAGCTTCATTGAAATCGGTGTGATATTTTTAAAGTTATTCACATTTAAAAGATTAAATCTATCTCCTAGGGAGGGGGGGGAGGGGTGGATGTAAGGGGGGGAGGGGGAGGAGGGAGGATAAGGGGGTTGAGGGGGATGGAATGGGGGGAGGAGGAGGGGAGGGGGAGGGGGGTGGAGGGAGGGGAGAAGGGGGGAAGAGGGGGGGGAGAGGATGAGAGGGGAGGGGTGGAGGGGAGGGTGCTGCACCAATGCTGGAGAGGTTTGGGCCCAACAGGTCCACTTGGTCTAGTTACAATTAAAACTATGTTTTTAGTCATCATTTGAATAGATTCTCCAATATCCTTCTTCAGACTGATGGAGGGGGTGGGGGTGGGGTGGGGTGGGGTGGGGTGGGGTGGGGGTGGGGTGGGGGCGGGGGTGAACGCTGGGGGAGGGGCAGGGCACCAGCCTGCTTCCGACAGAATCATTTCTATTAACCATAGAAATGCCAGAAAATAATTCTAAATTATTAATCCCTTGGTTATTTTACTCCAAGTTTTGAGTTGCATTGCCTGATGTTAAGTGTGTCCGGCTAAAGATTTGTGCATCTTTCATCCTCACTTCCCTAGCTCACACTTTTTGCCCTTTCATACCAACTCTTCCTCTCTTCCAGCTTTATCTACCCCCTCCCCCCCCCCCCCCTCCCCTCCCCTCCCCTCCCCACCACGCCCAACTCCATCAGTCTCTGAATCTGGAGGTGTGCGTTTTCACACTTCTGTACCTCTTGCCCGATGGGAGAGGGGAGAAGAGGGAGTGGCCGGGGTGAGACTGGTCCTTGATTATGCTGCTGGCCTTGCCGAGGCAGCGTGAGGTGTAGATGGAGTCAATGGAAGGGAGGTTGGTTTGTGTGATGGTCTGGGCTGCTGGCCTTGCCGAGGCAGCGTGAGGTGTAGATGGAGGCGATGGAAGGAAGGTTAGTTGGTTGGTTTGCGTGATGGTCAGTACACTGTGGACGGCCTGATTGTAATCGTGTTGTCTTTCCGCTGACTGGCTAGCACGCAACAAAAAAGCTTCTCACTGTACCTCGCTCAGTCCACGTGACAATAAACTAAAGTGACAGCTAAGATTGTGAGTGGTGACATTGATAAATGTAGAACCAAAAAGGTAGCAGAAAGGAGGTGCACTGTGTCACGGGCTAGCCGTCACCGCTAATGTCCATTTCTGCAAAATGTGTTTTTTGAACTTTGGTACTTTTACCAGCAAAGGAAACAAATCTTTTTGACAAGGTCACAATAACGATGTATTCCTCAACCCACTGTTAGTGGTAGGTGCGATCATATTTTTTTGTTGTTGTAAATGATATCCATTTAATGAGTTATCAGCTCCATCAATCTTGCAGATAAAGCAGCATCAAGTCTTGTAAAATCTCTCAAGGGACTCGTAAAGGCAGAGTATCGGGGACAAATTGGTGTCGGGCCATGCGTGGAAATGGTCAAAGGTTTGTCCAGATTGAGTCCTCTTGAATGAGAGATCAGAGATTCAGTTTTAGTTTTAGCTTTAAAGATACGACACGGAACCAGGCTCGTGTCTGTCAGGTGAATGATGGACGAATGGGAGCTGAAGGACCTGTTTCCATCCTGTATCTTTCAATCTATCGGTCTTTCAAAATGTAATGGATTAACGATATTAGATTATTAGTAAATTACTAGACCAAGTGGACCTGTTGGGCCTAAACCTCTCCTGCATTGGTGCAGCACCCTCTCCTCCCTCCCTCCCTCCTCATCCCCTCCCTCTCCCCCTCCTTTCCCCGTCCCTCCCTCCTCATCCCCTCCCTCTCTCCTCCTCCCCCCCCCTCGCCCTCCTTTCCCCCTCACTCCCTCCTCTTCCTCCCCCCTCGCCCTCCTCCCATCCCTCCCCCACTCCCCTCTCCCTCTCCCCCTCCTTTCCCCCTCCCTCCCTCCCTCCTCATCCCCTCCCTCCCCCTCCTCCTCCCCTTTCGTCCACCCCCTCCCCCCCCCTCCTTAGATTTAAACTTTAAAATGTGAATAGTTAAAAAATATAACACCGATTTCAATGAAGCTTCTTCCGTTAGCACCAAAGGGACGGCGGTGAGCAAGGTGGGGCTAACATTGTCGTGCTATCGTGCACCGTTTTGGCTGTAGTTCAGGAACAAACAAACAAACAAACGAGAGTTTTAGTGTACAGATAGATAGATATGACAATGCTACCAACAATATATTGATATCACGGTGCAAATCACCAAAGCAGTGTGTTCTGTGGATTTTATTTTAATTGAATTAAGGTTTGATGGACAAAGAATCTCCTACACACGCAAAGACCAAAAGGGTGGAGATTGGCTTGCATTATTATGTCATACAATGAATGATCAATGACCTGTATAACAAATTATTTCATCTCCAGCGTTAAATCATGTAAGGAATTTACGCACAATGGAATCAATTTTATCCATTGACGCATCATTTGTCCCCACCGGGCCTGTACTCATACGTTGAAAGACTGGAGCGACTAGGCTTGTATACGCTGGAATTTAGAAGGATGAGAGGGGATCTTATCGAAACGTATAAGATTATTAAGGGGTTGGACACGTTAGAGGCAGGAAACATGTTCCCAATGTTGGGGGAGTCCAGAACCAGGGGCCACAGTTTAAGAATAAGGGGTAGGCCATTTAGAACGGAGATGAGGAAAAACTTTTTCAGTCAGAGAGTGGTGAATCTGTGGAATTCACCGCCTCAGAAGGCAGTGGAGGCCAATTCTCTGAATGCATTCAAGAGAGAACTAGATAGAGCTCTTAAGGATAGCAGAGTCAGGGAGTATGGGGAGAAGGCAGGAATGGGGTACTGATTGAGAATGATCAGCCATGATCACTGAATGGCGGTGCTGGCTCAAAGGGCCGAATGGCCTCCTCCTGCACCTATTGTCTATTGTCTACTTGCTGGAGTTTATGAGGGAGGACGTCATTGAAACGAACAAAATAAAAAAAGGCCTGGATAGAGTGGATGTGGAGAGGATGTTTCCACTAGTGGGAGAGTCTAGGACCAGAGGGCACAGCCTCAGAATTAAAGGATGTACCTTTAGGAAGGAGATGAGGAGGAATTTCTTTAGCCAGAAGGCGGTGAATCTGTGGGATTCTTTGCCACAGACGGCTGTGGAGGCCACAAGTCAGTGGATATTTTAAAGGCAGAGATAGACAGATTCTTGATTAGTGCGGGTGTCAGGGGTTATGGGGAGAAGGCAGGAGAACGGGGTTGGGAGGGAGAGATAGATCAGCCATGATTGAATGGCGGAGTAGACTTGATGGGTCGAATGGCCTAATTCTACTCCTATCACTTGTGACCTTCAGCCCACCGAGTCCACGCTGCCAATCGATCGCCCGTTCACACTAGTTCAATGTCATCGCACTTTCCCATCCACTCCCTGCACGCGAGGGGACAATTTTACATGACCTACAAACCCGCACGTCCTTGGGACGTGGGGGGAAACCTGAGGAGCTGGAGGAGACCCACGCGATCACAGGGAGAACGTGCAAGCTCCACAAAGACAGCATCCCAGGTCTGGATGGATGGCTGTCATATGAGGAAAGATTGAAAAGACTGGGCTTGTATTCACTGGAGTTTAGAAGGATGAGAGGGGATCTTATAGAGACAAATAAAATTATAAAAGGACTGGACAAGCTAGATGCAGGAAAAATGTTCCCAATGTTGGGAGAGTCCAGAACCAGGGGCCACACGGTCTAAGAATAAAGGGGGGGCCATTTAAAACTGAGGCGAGAAGGAACTTTTTCACCCAGAGAGTTGTGAATTTGTGGAATTCTCTGCCACAGAGGGCAGTGGAGGCCGATTCACTGGATGGATTCAAGAGGGAGTTAGATAGAGCTCTAGGGGCTAGTGGAATCAAGGGATATGGGGAGAAGGCAGGCACGGGTTACTGATTGTGGATGGTCAGCCATGATCACAATAAATGGCGGTGCTGGCCAAATGGCCTCCTCCTGCACCTATTTTCTATGTTTCTATGTAAAGCCATGCCTCGTTCAATAGGTTGTTGGGGGCAAGGAGCAATGAGACTTTACAGTAATTTGTAAAGAGGGGGCAACATTTTACAGTCCAGTCTAAACAGTCAGTCGGATTGCCAACTTCCTCACTCCCAAATACGTAACAAAGGGTAACGTCACCGCCCCGCGCCCCACGTGACCTCACCCAGCCAGTGGCCACGTGCTCCCGCTCCACCAATGGCGGCCGCCCGCGCCGGGAGGAGGGTTGCTAAGCAACCCCCATTAGGCGGCGCCCAGGCCTACAGTGTCCAGGACTACAGCGGCCCCCGGGCCCTACAGTGTTCGGGCCTACAGTGTCCGGGCCTACAGTGTCCAGGCCTACAATGTCCGGACCTACAGTGTCTGGGCCTACAGTGTCCCAGCTACCCTAGTCCCATCTGCCTGCGCTTGATCCATAACCCTCCAAACCTGTCCTGTCCATGTACCTGTCCAACTGTTTCCTAAACAATGGGATAGTCCCAGCCTCAACTACCTCCTCTGGCAGCTTGTTCCATACACCAACCACCCTCTGTGTGAAAAAGTTACGCCTCAGATTCTTATTAAAGTTTCCCCCTTCATCTTGAACCTATGTCTTCTGGTCCTCGATTCCCCCATCTCTGGGCAAGAGACTCTGTGCGTCTACCCGATCTATTCCTCTTCCCGATGGTAGCAGTAAGATGAGAGTGTGGCCAGGGTGGTGTGGGTCAGTGAGAGTGTGGCCAGGGTGGTGTGGGTCAGTGAGAGTGTGGCCAGGGTGGTGTGGGTCAGTGAGAGTGTGGCCAGGGTGGTGTGGGTCAGTGAGAGTGTGGCCAGGGTGGTGTGGGTCAGTGAGAGTGTGGCCAGGGTGGTGTGGGTCAGTGAGAGTGTGGCCAGAGTGGTGTGGGTCAGTGAGAGTGTGGCCAGGGTGGTGTGGGTCTCTGATGATGCCGGCTGTCTTTTGGAGGCAGCGACTCCTGTAGATCCCTTCGATTTTGGGCTTTACTAATATATTGTGCTATTTGCTTCAAATTCAAATCTAATAATAAACTCGTGACATGTTATTAATAGTTGGAAAGTCTTTATCAAAAAATCCGTGAAGCTGCCGTGTAAATTATAGGTGGTGGATGGAATCGCTCAACGTCAGTCCGCTGGCCACTGTTTCCCACCACCATTACCAGCTGCCACTGACGTTATTGAGCAGATAGATCTTGCTACTGACAGGAGAACGTTCACGTGGGCAATTCCTCTTGAGATAAAAATAGCCCTTGTCACCGTAACTGATGGAGACCTCTGACGGAAATTAGCTGTAAGATTCAGTAAAGTCGAGGGGGATGGGATTCATTTAAGTGATAGGGACAGAATTAGGCCATTTGGAGTTATAAAAGTTAACAGTCCTGATGGCCTGTGGGAAGAAACTCCGTCTCATCCTCTCCGTTTTCACAGCGTGACAGCGGAGGCGTTTGCCTGACCGTAGCATCTGGAACAGTCCGTTGCTGGGGTGGCAGGGGTCCCTCATGATCTTGCTTGCTCTGGATCTGCACCTCCTGATGTATAGGTCCTGCAGGGGGACGAGTGTAGTTCCCATGGTGCGTTCTGCCGAACGCACTACTCTCCGCACGGCCATCCTGTCCTGGGCAGAGCTGTTCCCAAACCAGACTGTAATGTTGCCGGACAGGATGCTCTCTACAGCCCCAGAGTAGAAGCACTGAAGGATCCTCAGAGACACTCTGAATTTCCTCAGCTGTCTGAGGTGGTAAAGGCACTGCTTTGCCTTACCCACCAGTGCGGCAATGTGCGTTGCCCATGTCAGATCCTCTGTGATGTGGACTCCCAGGTATTTAAAGCTGCTCACCCTCTCCACAGTAGACCCATTTATCTCCAGTGGCGTGTACGTCCTTGGATGCTGAGCCCTTCTAAACTCTACAATGAGCTCCTTCGTTTTTGTGACATTCAAGAGGAGGCTATTGTCCTGACACCAGAGTGCCAGATCAGCCACCTCCTCCCGGTAACAATGGGTCCCGCCCACCCAGAGATCTTGACACAGAGATCATCAGTTCATCATTCCTATCAATACCCCAGCCTGGATAGAGTGGATGTGGAGAGGATGTTTCCACTAGTGGGAGAGTCTAGGACCAGAGGGCACAGCCTCAGAATTAAAGGACGATCCTTTAGGAAGGAGATGAGGAGGAATTTGTAGAATCAGAGGGTGGTGAATCTGTGGAATTCTGCACAGAAGGCTGTGGAGGCCAAGTCAGTGGATATTTTTAAAGCAGAGATTGATAGATTCTTGATTAGTACGGGTGCTAATGGGGGTTATGGGGAGAAGGCAGGAGAATGGGGTTAGGAGAGAGAGATAGAACAGGCATGACTGAATGGTGGAGTAGACTCGATGGGCCGAATGGCCTAATTCTGCTCTTAGATATTATTAACACCAATGTATCAACTAATTCAGCTGAAAGTCATCCAGTATCAAAGCAATTACAAGTGAGACGGATTAATGACTCCAATGTTGTTAATTGAGAGTCATTACAAATGCCGACTGCTTTGCAACTTATTAAATTAGCCCGACATGACTCATTAAAATTGTAGAGTGCAGGAGTAATTCAAAGGGTCAGGCAGCATCTCTGAAGAAAATGGACAGGTGACGTTTCGGGTCGGATCCCTTCTTCAGACTTTTAGTTTCATTAAAATTGTACAAGGAGAGAGGGCGATGTGGGACAATAGGTCTCGGTTCACAGATATTTCAAGATTTGAGAGGGTGGAGCAGTCTTCGTGAGACATATAAATTGTCACTCATCGAGTCATAGAGTGATACAGTGTGGAAACAAGCCCAACTTGCCCACTCCGGCCAATATGCCCCATCTACACTAGTCCCACCTGTCTGTGTTTGGCCCATATCCCTCCAAACCTGTCCTATCCATGTGCCTGACTAACTGTCTCTTAAACGTTGGGATAGTCCCAGCCTCCACTACCTCCTCTGGCAGCTCGTTCCGTACACCCACCACCCTCTGTGTGAACGGAAACAGCTTCCGGAGAGGGAAATGTGCTGGAAGTGGGTGAGAACGTCGGACAACATAGAACTAGTGTGAACGGTGATCGATGGACTACGTGGAGGTGATGGGCCGAGGGGCCTGTTTCCGCGCTGCATTTAGATTTGTTTAGATAAGAGATACATCGTGGAAACAAGTCCTTCGGCTCACCGAGTCTGCACTGACCAACAATCACCTGTACAGGAACACTATCCTGCACACTAGGGACAATTTTTTACAGAACCCAATTAACCTACAAACCTAGGTAGAAGAAAATAACTGCAGATGCTGGTACAAATCGATTTATTCACAAAATGGTGGAGTAACTCAGCAGGTCAGGCAGCATCTCGGGAGAGAAGGAATGGGTGACGTTTCGGGTCGAGACCATTTAAAGTATTGTGTTCAGTTCTGGGCACCATGTTACAGAAAAGGTTTTTCCTCATCTCCGTTCTAAATGTCCTACCCCTTATTCTGAAGAAGGGTTTTGACCCGAAACGTCACCCATTCTTTCTCTCCCGAGATGCTGCCTGACCTGCTGAGTTACTCCAGCATTTTGTGAATTAACCTACAAACCTGTTCATCTTTGGAGTGTGGGAGGAAACCGGAGCACTCGGAGAAACCCACGAGGTCACAGGGAGAACGTACAAACTGGGAGAAAAGGTTTTTCCTCATCTCCGTTCTAAATGTCCTACCCCTTATTCTTAAACTGTGGCCCCTGGTTCTGGACTCCCCCAACATTGGGAACATGTTTCCTGCCTCTAACGTGTCCAATCCCTTAATAATCTTATGTCTTATACCTTATAGGTGGTCAAAAAGGCATTTGGCACATTGGCCTTCATCAGTCAGAGCATTGAGTATAGAAGTTGGAAGGTCATGTTGCAGTTGTGTAAGACGTTGGTGAGGCCACATTTAAAGTATCGTGTTCAGTTCTGGGCACCATGTTACAGGAAAGATGTTGTTGAGCTGGAAAGAGGCCAGAGAAGATTTACAAGGATGTTGACCCAGTATCAAAGCAATTACAAGCGAGACAGATTAATGACTCCAATGTTGTTAATTGAGAGTCATTATCAATGCCGACTGCTTTGCAACTTATTAAATTAGCCCGACATGACTCATTAAAATTGTAGAGTGCAGGAGTAATTCAAAGGGTCAGGCAGCATCTCTGAAGAAAATGGACAGGTGACGTTTCGGGTCGGATCCCTTCTTCAGACTTTTAGTTTCATTAAAATTGTACAAGGAGAGAGGGCGATGTGGGACAATATGTACAATATTCACAGATATTTCAAGATTTGAGAGCGTGGAGCAGTCTTTGTGAGACATATAAATTGTCACTCATCGAGTCATAGAGTGATACAGTGTAGAAATAGGCCCTTCGGCCCAACTTGCCCACACCGACCAGTGTTTAGAGGGATATGGGCCAAACGCAGGTAGGTGGGACTAGTATAGATGGGGCATGTTGGTCGGTGTGGGCAAGTTGGGCCGAAGGGCCTGTTTCCACGCTGTCAGACTCTAAAAGGAATGACCGGGGTGGGACAATTCTTTGATGATGTCGGCTGCTTTCCTGAGGCAGGGTGAAGTATGGATGGAGTCGGTGGTGGGGAGTGTGGTGTGTGTGATGGGCTGGGCTACATCTACAATGGTGGGGAGTGTGGTGTGTGTGATGGACTGGGCTACATCTACAATGGTGGGGAGTGTGGTGTGTGTGATGGACTGGGCTACATCTACAATGGTGGGGAGTGTGGTGTGTGTGATGGACTGGGCTACATATACAACTCTCTACAATTTTGTGCTGTCTTGCAATATTGTTCATTGGGGATCATTCAAATAATTTGCTTCCAGCATTAAACAATTTTCCTCATCCCTCTCAAATTGGTTTCTTATCCATTCAGTGAAATTTCACCAAGCAAAACTTTGAAAGGCAACAATTGGTCATTGAGGGCATCGCGGTGGCACAACAGTAGTGCTGCTACCTTCCAGCACCAGAGACCCGGGTTTGATCCTGACTTTGGCTGCTGCAGCATCTGAAGAAGAGTCCCATCCTTCCCTGTGTCTTTTCCAGAATCGTAGATGTGTAGGAAAATAACTGCAGATGCTGGTTAAAATCGAAGGTGGACACACAATGCTGGAGTAACTCAGCGGGTCAGGCAGCATCTGTGGAGAACATGGATAGGTGACGTTTCACAGAGTGCTGGAGTAACTCAGCGGGTCAGGCAGCATCTGTGGAGAACATGGATAGGTGACGTTTCACAGAGTGCTGGAGTAACTCAGCGGGTCAGGCAGCATCTCGGGAGAGAAGGAATGGGTGATGTTTCGGGTCGAGACAGTCAGAAGAAGGGTCTCCACCTGAAACGTTACCCATTCCTTCTATCCCGAGATGCTGCCTGACCCGCTGAGTTACTCCAGCACTCTGTGAAACGTCACCTATCCATGTTCTCCACAGATGCTGCCTGACCCGCTAAGTTACTCCAGCACTCTGTGAAACGTCACCTATCCATGTTCTCCACAGATGCTGCCTGACCCGCTGAGTTACTCCTGCATTATGTGTCTAACTTCCAGAATCTTAGATATTGGACCCTGAAAATGAGAAGAATTTTCGTTCAGAGAACAGATGTTTTAAGCATCAAACATATGGTGAAAAACAGCCCGTGGCAAATTGTCAGTCGGCTTCTCCAAGTCACCTTCTGCTGTTCAGTAATGCAAGGTGTTAAGTGGGTCGTCAGTATATTATCATTCTGCCTTGTCCGATCTACATGGAAGAGTGTGATGCTGAACCAGTTGGCATTTGTAAAAGAGAGATCAATGGTATTTATTGTTGGGAAAGAGATACAAAGAATATGGGGTAAAGCTACAGAAGATGAGATTATTCCATGATGTGTAACATCTGCACTCATGTAGTTGAGCAAAATATTGAGAAATGTTTTGGGTGGCACAAAGTTAGAGTTGCTGCCTCACAATAGACAAATCGACAATAGGTGCAGGAGGAGGCCATTCCACCCTTTGAGCCAGTACCACCATTCAATGTGGTCATGGCTGATCATTCTCAATCACTACCCCGTTCCTGCCTTCTCCCCATACCCCCTGACTCCGCTATCCTTAAGAGCTCTATCTAACTCTCTCTTGAATGCATTCAGAGAATTGGCCTCCACTGCCTTCTGAGGCAGAGAATTCACAGCGCCGGAGACCAGGGTTCCATCCCGACCATGGGCGCTGTCTGTACGGAGTTTGTACATTCTCCCCGTGACCTGCGTGGGTTTTCTCCAGGTGCTCCGGTTTCCTCCCACATTCCAAAGACGTGCAGGTTTGTAGGTTAATTGGCTTGGTGTAAATTGTAAATTGTTCCTCGTGTGTGTAGGATAGTGTTAGTGTGCGGGGATCGTTGGTGGGAACGGACTTGGTGGGCCGAAGGGCCTGTTTTCCTGCTGTATCTATAAAGTAAAGTCTAAAGATTACAATCAAGCCATCCACAGTGTACAGATAAAAGGATAAAGGGTATAACATTGAGTGCAAACAAGCTTTATGTTCATTGATCATCGGCAGTGCATTATCTGATCGAGAGCATGCCTTTGGCAGTGTGCAGGGGTCATGCTGATTACTTAGTTTTGAAAATAACTTGCAAATAATGCCGAGGATAGACACAAAATGCTGGGGTAACTCAGCGGGTCAGGCAGCATCTGTGGAGAGAAGGAATGGGTGACATTTTGGAACGAGACCCTTCTTCAGACACAGCTGGCACCCAACCCAGGCGACTGTCTGCATGCTGGCCACAGAAGCAGATCTACAAACATGTATTACAATTGCCCCTCACTCTTCAATCTCTCTGTATACTGTAACGGCTCCATTGTCATCATATATTGTCTTTCCGCTGACTGGTTGGAACGCAGCTCAAGCTTTTCACTGTACCTCGGTGACAATAAACATAGAAACACAGAAAATAGGTGCAGGAGGAGGCCATTCGGCCCTTCGAGCCAGCACCGCCATTCATTGTGATCATGGCTGATCATCCACAATCAGTAACCCGTGCCTGCCTTCTCCCCATATCCCTTGATTCCACTAGCCCCTAGAGCTCTATCGAACTCTCTTTTAAATTCATCCAGTGAATTGGCCTCCACTGCCCTCTGTGGCAGAGAATTCCACAAATTCACAACTCTCTGGGTGAAAAAGTTCTTCTCACCTCAGTTTTAAATGGCCGCTCCTTTATTCTTAGACTGTGGCCCCTGGTCCTGGACTCCCCCAACATTGGGAACATTTTTCCTGCATCTAGCTTGTCCAGTCCTTTTATAATTTTATACGTCTCTATAAGATCCCCTCTCAACAGTTACTCCAGCATTTTGTGTCTATATTCGGTGTAAACCAGCATCTGCAGTTCCTTCCTGACAAATAAAGGCAGTATAGAAATCCAAAGTTCAAAATATCAATGGATATTTTTAAGGCAGACATAGATAGATTCTTGATCAGTTTATTAGTACGGGTGTCAGGGGTTATGGGGAGAAGGCAGGAGAATGGGGTTAGGAGGGAGAGATAGATCAGCCGTGATTGAATGGTGGAGTAGACTTGATGGGCCTAATGGCCTAAGGTTGAACATGTAACTTCACCATCATCGGCGGTCACTGGAGGCGAGTGTGACTGTCCTCTCCATAGGGTGGGACCCCTGTGCGTGACTTTGTTTAACGTGGGGAGACTGGTGCACAGACAGCCACCACACGGTCCTTGACAGATCTGGGTCAGGATCCAGGGGCGTGGAGTTCAAGATGACCGGGGACCCTTTTCTGCCGCAGCCTTCATCCATCCGCCTTCCCAGCCGTTGTGACGCTTCACTAAAGTCAGCCGCCATCCTCCCTCCCTCCGTTCCACCGTTGAGGTCTTGGTTGGATCGCTCTTTGTCAGGGACCTCCCTCCCCCTCGACCTTACCGCCATGGGTGACCCTACCAGGAGCGTAGCTCCAGACGGCATCGCTCTCAGGGTCTGTTATTGTGCGAGTGGGTGTTCAGTGTGAGGGGGCAGTGATCAACAAAGGGGCATCTCCCCCCTTCATGCCGATGTTAATTTTAGAATTGCCGCCAGCAAGCCTCGGTCACATTGCCAACGTCCGGGACACTAAATCACTCCGTTCCCTGCCCCTTTACTTCGTACAGAGCCACTAAAATTAACTGACAGCCCTGTGGCAGATTAATAAACCTGCTTGAAGGGTCACACTGACTTTGAGCTTCCCTGCAAAGAAAGAGGCGGTGAATCGAATATCAGGTTAGAGTCACACAGCGGGGAAACTGCCCCCTATCACAGCGTAAAGGCTTTTCACTGTACCTCGGTGCATGTGGCAATAATAGACAATAGGTGCAGGAGGAGGACATTCGGCCCTTTGAGCCAGCACCGCCATTCAATGTGATCATGGCTGATCATTCTCAATCAGTACCCCGTTCCTGCCTTCTCCCCGTACCCCCTGACTCCGCTATCCTTAAGAGCTCTATCTAGCTCTCTCCTGAATGCATTCAGAGAATTGGCCTCCACTGCCTTCTGAGGCAGAGAATTCCACAGATTCACAACTCTCTGACTGAAAAAGTTTTTCCTCATCTCCGTTCTAAATGGCCTACCCCTTATTCTTAAACTGTGGCCCCTTGTTCTGGAATCCCCCAACATTGGGAACATGTTTCCTGCCTCTAATGTGTCCAACCCCTTAATAATCTTATACGTTTCGATAAGATCTCCTCTCATCCTTCTAAATTCCAGTGTATACAAGCCTAGTCGCTCCAGTCTTTCAACATATGACAGTCTTTGACCTCTTTGCTCCTATACTCAACTCCTCTTGTTATGAAGGCCAACATTCCATTGGCTTTCTTCACTGCCTGCTGTACCTGCATGCTTCCTGTCAGTGACTGATGCACTAGGACACCCAGATCTCGTTGTACGTCCCCTTTTCCTAACTTGACTCCATTCAGATAATACTCTGCCTTCCTATTCTTACCACCAAAGTGGATAACCTCACACTTATCCACATTAAACTGCATCTGCTATGCATCCGCCCACTCACACAACCTGTCCAAGTCACCCTGCAACCTCATAGCATCTTCCTCACAGTTCACACTACCACCCAGCTTTGTGTCATCTTGAGAAGGAATGGGTGACGTTTCAGGTCGAGACCCAAACCACAGGCAGGTAGGACTAGTGTAGATGGGACATGTTGGTCGGTGTGGGCAAGTTGGGCTGAAGGGCCTGTTTCAACGCTGCATGACTCTATGATTCTATGACTCTATGAGTTTAGTTTGGTTTAGAGATACAGCATGGAAACAGGCCCTTCGGCCCACTGAGTTCATGTTGACTAGATAGTATATGAAAATAACTGCAGATGCTGGTTCAAATCGAAGGCATTTATTCACAAAATGCTGGAGTAACTCAGCAGGTCAGGCAGCATTTCAGGAGAGAAGGAATGGGTGACGTTTTGGGTCGAGACCCTTCTTCGAGATCACTAACACTATCCTATGCAAACATGGGACAATTTACAATTTACCGAAGCCAATAAACCTACAAATCTATACATCGTTGGAGTGTGGGAGGAAACCGGAGCACCCGGAGAAAAGCCACGCAGGTCACGGGGAGAACGTACAAACTCCGTACAGACAGTACCCGTAGTCAGGATTGAACCTGGGTCTCCGGCGCTGTGAGGCAGCAACTCTACCGCTGCACCACCGTGACGCCCGTCCGTTAGAATAGGCCCATCGCGTGGCTACCTCACCAACAGTCTGTCTGTCCTTTGTACTGTGTTTGTTATTTTAAGTATGTGTTAAAAGTATGTGATAGTGTTCCTTTTTTTTTCACAAAATGCTGGAGTAACTCAGCAGGTCAGGCAGCATCTCAGGAGAGAAGGAATGGGTGACATTTCGGATCGAGACCCTTCTTCAGACTGAAACATCACCCATGCCTTCTCTCCACAGATGCTGCCTGACCCGCTGAGTTACTCCAGCACTCTGTGAAACGTCACCTATCCATGTTCTCCACAGATGCTGCCTGACCCGCTGAGTTACTCCAGCACTCTAAGAAATAAATACCTTCGATTTGTACCAGCATCTGCAGTTATTTTCTTACACTTATAGTGTTCCTTGGTTCGTTTTATGAGGGGGTGGGGGGGGGGGGGGGGGGTTGGGAGAAACTTTTTTTCAATCTCTTACATCGACGGAGATGTGATTTTTCCCCGTATCGTATCTCCGTCCCCACTGCAGCCTAACATCGAGGAGTTGCCGGCCTTTCCTGGAGACCGGCCCGGACTTTAACATCGCGGCGCTTGCGATCCTTTGCCAAGGATCGACTGTGGAGAGCTCCGACCGCGGGGCCTGTGGACTTTAACACCGTGAAGCCCGTGGTCTCTGGTGAGAGGAGGCCGACTCGGGAGCTCCGTGCCGCGGAGTTTTCAACCGTCCCGACGCCGGAGTTTCGATCGCCCTGACGCGAGGGCCTCGGACAGTCGGCAGTGGTGACCGCGGACGGTTCAACAGCCCCGACCGCGGGTGAACAAAGCGGAAGATGATTGAACTTTATTACCTCCCATCACAGTGAGGAATGTGGAATCCGCTGTGGTGGATGTTTATGTTAAATGTTATTTCATGTGGCTGTGTGTCTTGTTGCTTTTCACTTAGTATGGATGTACGGTCACTCAAATTTCACTGTACCTTAATTGGTACACGTGATAATAAATTGATCTTGAATCTTGAATCTTGAATCTTGAATCTTGAATCTTGAAGAACAAACCTTTACATCGATCCTGGGTGCACGTGATTGTGATGAAGCTGAAACTAGCGGCACATAGACACACTGGGGTGGTACATAAGGAGAGACACGCTGTGGCGGTCACGGTGGCACAGCGGTAGAGTTGCTGCCTCACAGCGCCAGAGACCCGGGTTCCATCCCGACTACGGGCGCTGTCTGTACAGAGTTGGTACGTTCTCTCCCCCGTGACCTGCGTGGGTTTTCTCCGGGTGCTCCGGTTTCCTCCCACACTCCAAAGACGTGCAGGTTTGTAGGTTAATTGGCTTTGGTGAACTTGTAAATTATCCCGAGTGGGTGTAGGATAGTGTTAATGTGCGGGGATCGCTGGTCGGCGCGGACTCGGTGGGCCGAAGGGCCAGTTTCTGTAAATACCTGCTGTATCTGTAAAACCAAACTAAACTAAAACTGTGACTGACGGTCCCTATTCTACTCCACACACTTGCAAACTCATGAAGTACGTCTAATTGACTGGCTGATTACGTACTTATAGCATATGGATATTTTATTCTCATTGAATCTGATTGAGGTCCCATTTATTTCATGATTTCATCCTTGAGCCGGGCTTGTGGAGAAGGAGCGAGTGGTTATCAGAGATGTGGGCATGCCGAGCGAGGCCACTGATAGAGTGGAATGGAAATTAGGCTTAGTGTGATTAAAGAAATCATGCATATGTATGAAAATAAAAACGCTTCACATATCAGTTCCTGACCATTTATGATCTAAATCTCATTACAGCCACTGAAAAATAATTGGTGTCATTTGTATCACCAGACAAAAGCCGACTAATGTTGATGAGATAATGAAGGCTCTCCTTGAGGTCTGGTCACTCACAAATACTCTCCAACGTTCCCGACATTAACCATCACTGAGACACTTAAGAGTTAGATTCATAGAGTCACACAGCATGGAAACAGGAGCTTCGGACCAAGATACCCCTTCTACACTTGTCCAATCTGCCTGTGTTTGTCCCATATCCCTTTAAACCTTGAGACGGACACAAGGGGCTGTTGTAACTCAGCAGGTCAGGCAGCATCTGTGGAGAACATGGATAGGTGACGTTTCACAGAGTGCTGGAGTAACTCAGCGGGTCAGGCAGCATCTGTGGAGAACATGGATAGGTGACGTTTCACAGAGTGCTGGAGTAACTCATGGAATGATATGGACCGTGTGTGGGCAGAGGAGTTAAGGACGTTACGGACGTTGTGGGCTGAAGGGTCCAGTTCGTGTGGTGCCCTGCGGATTAATCTCCATTAAAGGATGCCGATTGGAACAGCACGACTTGAACGAGCAAAGTAATTGGCCCCCTCTGCCATTTCCCCACGCTTCTCCGTGGGTTGTCACCTTGTGGTGGTGGAGAAGCTCGTGTGGTCCTGAGACCCTGAGAGCGATACCGTCTGGAGCTACGCCCCTGGTAGGGTCACCCATGGCGGTAAGGTCGAGGGGGAGGGAGGTCCCTGACAAAGAGCGATCCAACCAAGACCTCAACGGTGGAACAGGCGGAGGGAGAGAGGATGGCGGCTGACTTTAGTGGAGCGTCACAACGGCTGGGAAGGCGGATGGGTGAAGGCTGCGGCAGAAAAGGGTCCCCAGTGGTCTTGGACTCCACGCCACTGGATCCTGACCCAGATCTGTCAAGGACCGTGTGGTGGCTGTCTGTGCACCAGTCTCCCCACGTTAAACAAAGTCACGCACAGGCGTCCCACCCTATGGAGAGGACAGTCACACTCGCTTCCAGTGACCGCCGATGATAATTTCGTCACCCTCTCTGCTCAATGACGCCCTTCAATCAAGAACACAGTACTCCCTCTGAAGGGCACAATTCAATTTGATTCCTACAACCTACCAGCGGGTTTGTTGTAGATCACAGCAGCTCGGTTTGTCAAGAATGAAACATCTCCTCTTGCCTCTGGCCTTCTTGCCAATTATCCTAACTTGACAATTAATATAAACTCAGTCTCTGAAAGCTCAGAGAGTTTTCTCACTTCATCTGAGAAGGTGAATTAGGGGATTGCCAACTATCTCACTCCCAACTACGGGACAAGGTGACGTCACCGCCCCGTGCCCCACGTGACCTCACCCAGCCAGCGGCCACGTGCTCCCACTCCACCAACGGCGGCCGCCCGGGCCGGGAAATGGGTTGCTATGCAACCTCCGTCAGGCGAACACACTCGGCCCCGCTCCCCGAACACACTCCGTTAGCCTACACTGTCCAGGCCTACAGTGGCCCCTGGTCTTACAGTGTTCGGGTCTACAGTGTTGGGGCCTACAGTGTCCTGGCCTACAGTGTCGGGGCCTACAGCGTCGGGGCCTACAATGTCTGGGCCTAGAGCTTCCGGGCGTATAGCGTCTGGGCCTGCAGTGTCCGGGCCTACAGTGTCTGGGCCTACAGTGTCCAGGCCTAGAGTGTCAGGGCCTACAGTTTCCGGGCCTACAGTGTCCGGGCCTGCAGTACCCGGGCCTACAGTGTCCGGGCATTAAGTGGCCGGGCCTACAGTGTCCGGGCTTACACTGTCCTGGCCTACAGAGTCCCGCTGGCCTAGTACGGGATAAGGGGAGGGGAGGAGAGGAGAGGGGAGGAGAGGGGAGGGGAGGGGAGGGGAGGGGAGGGGAGGGGAGGGGAGGGGAGGGGAGGGGAGGGGAGGGGAGGGGAGGGGAGGGGAGGGGAGGGGTGGGGAGGGGAGGGGAGGGGAGGGGGGGGAGGGGAGGGGAGGGGAGGGGAGGGGAGGGGAGGAGAGGAGGGGAGAGGAGAGGAGAGGAGAGGAGAGGAGAGGAGAGGAGAGGAGGGGAGAGGAGAGGAGAGGAGAGGAGAGGAGAGGAGAGGAGAGGAGAGGAGAGGAGAGGAGAGGAGAGGAGAGGAGAGGAGAGGAGAGGAGAGGAGAGGAGAGGAGAGGAGAGGAGAGGAGAGGAGAGGAGAGGAGAGGAGAGGAGCAGATTTAGGCCATTCGGCCCATCAAGTCTACTCCGCCATTCAATCACGGCTGATCTATCTCTCCCACCCAACCCCATTCTCCTGCCTTCTCCCCATAACCCCAGACACCCACACTGATCAATAAACAGTCTATCTCTGCCTTATAAACATCCACTGACTTGGCCTCCACAGCCCTCTGTGGCAATTGTAATCTAAATTACAGATTTGTGAACATCAGAGGCTGTCGTGATGAAGGAAAAGTAAATGGGCCGGAAAGGTTTCACATAAAATGGCCCATCAGTTGGAATAGTTCTTAATTACAGAGGATTTCATCTTTTGCGATTTTTGGGCTATTTGGCCGAGGAGATTGTTTTAATTTATATTAAGAGCGTTCGATTAATCCCACATCAGCATGAATTAAATCCACTCAGCTCTCTCTCTGAACTCGTAAGGAATCCACTTGAAGGACGTCTCCAGTTTCATCCATTACCCATTGAAGAGGTCACCACTGGTGTTTGAGGGGAGAACAGCTTTGTTGTTGCGTGCCATCCAGTCAGCGGAAAGACTGTACACGATTACAATCGAGCCGTCCACAGTGTACACGTACAGGGTAAAGGGAATAATGTTTAGTGCAAGGTAAAGCCAGCAAAGTCTGATCAAGGATAGTCCAAGGGTCACCAATGAGTAGGAATGCCAACTCATGTTGTGTGTGTGTGTGCGTGTGTGTGTGCGTGTGTGCGTGCGCGTGCGCGTGCGTGCGTGCGTGACAGAGTCGGTGGAAGTGGTTTTATGGATGTCTGCCCACTACACTGCTGGAGAATAAGAATTCCCTCAGCACTTAACAGAGGAAAATTAACTTTCAAATACAATGGGGCTTCTTGACCTGATAAATTCTCCTGAAAAGTGAGTCCTCATTTCCCGCATTTCAATTGCTATCCAGAGACTTTGATATTCAGGGCAGGCCCCCTGAGAAGAGAAATAAAAACACCTATTCGGGTTTTTTTAGACCGTATTTCTATTGCCGAACTTTTTAGTTTTAGTTTAGAGATATGGCGCGGAAACAGACCACCGAGTCCATGCCGACCAGCGATCCCCGCAAGATCAATCTGAACAAGGGTCTCGAACAGAAACATCACCCATTCCTTCTCTCCAAGATGCTGCCTGACCCGCTGAGTTACTCCAGCACTCTGTGAAACGTCACCTATCCATGTTCTCCAGAGATAGACAATAGACAATAGACAATAGGTGCAGGAGGAGGCCAATCGGCCCTTCGAGCCAGCACCGCCATTCAATGTGATCATGGCTGATCATTCTCAATCAGTACCCCGTCCCTGCCTTCTCCCGATACCTCCTAACTCCGCTATCCTTAAGAGCTCTATCCAGCTCTCTCTTGAATGCATTCAGAGAATTGGCCTCCACTGCCTTCTAAGGCAGAGAATTCCACAGATTCACAACTCTCTGACTGAAAAAGTTTTTCCTCATCTCAGTACTAAATGGCCTACCCCTTATTCTTAAACTGTGGCCCCTTGTTCTGGACTCCCCCAACATTGGGAACATGTTTCCTGCCCTTAATAATCTTATACATTTCGATAAGATCTCCTCTCATCCTTCTAAATTCCAGTGTATACAAGCCCAGTCGCTCCAGTCTTTCAACATATGATAGTCCCTCCATTCCGGGAATTAACCTAGTAAACCTACGCTGCACGCCCTCAATAGCAAGAATATCCTTCCTCAAATTTGGAGACCAAAACTGCACACAGTACTCCAGGTGTGGTCTCACTAGGGCCCTGTACAACTGCAGAAGGACTTCTTTGCTCCTATACTCAACTCCTCTTGTTATGAAGGCCAACATTCCATTGGCTTTCTTCACTGCCTGCTGTACCTGCATGCTTCCTTTCAGTGACTGATGCACTAGGACACGCAGATCTCGTTGACACCCAGATGCTGCCTGATCCGCTGAGTTACTCCAGCACTCTGTGAAACGTTACCATTCCATGTTCTTCACAGATGCTGCCTGACCCGCTGAGTTACTCCAGCATTCTGTGTCTACCTTGCAGAAAATGTTAATGGTGGTCACGGGAGGAATGTGTCACAATACACATTGCATCGCACCCTGCTGCGTATGGGGCTGCACACGGAGGACCAACAGCATATTAGGCAGGTGGGCATAATATTTTTGGCTCCTCAGGTCATCATGTTTTGGCTGATCGGTGTGTAGTTTGTTTATTGAGCAAATGAGGAAATGAGATTGAACAGTCCCCATGCTGCAAGCAATGGAGATCGCAGGGAGAGGCAGTCTCGCACGGAGGTGATTGATAATCCATTCACTGAGCTGAATATTGTTACCGCTGCAGTCCGCTTAATGCAAAGTCAAGACACTTTCTGCAGCAGGTGTATTGGATGTCCACTGTCGGGTTGCCAACTTCCTCACTCCCAAATTCAGGACAATGCCTCATGTCACCGCCCTGCCCCGCGCCCCACGTGACCACACAACGCCCGGGCGGCCGCTGTTGGTGGAGCGGGAGCACGTGGCCGCTGGCTGGGTGAGGTCACGTGGGGTGCGGGGCGGTGACGTCACCTTGTCCCTTATTTGCGAGTGAGATAGTTGGCAACCTCTACTCAGCATAGTGTTGACAGGACTCAAGTCCTGCTGATAAAATAGATGCTTCTTTTGTTCAGACACGAACGACCCGAGATTGGTGAGAGGGATTGAAGTCATACAGCAGAGAAGTAAAATATATACTGTATATATGTGTAGGCAGATGCTAGGTAGAGACACAAAATGCTGCAGTAACTCAGCGGGTCAGGCAGCATCTCTGGAGAACATGGATAGGTGACGTTTCACAGAGTGCTGGAGTAACTCAGCGGGTCAGGCAGCATCTCGGAGAGAGAGAATGGATGGCGTTTCGGGTCAAGACCCATCTTCAGACTTGCACATGTGGAAGTTATTTAAAAGTGGATCTGTACTTTGTTCTGTTGCAAGAAGTGTTTTATTAAAATTGCCCTTTAGGAAATATTTTACACTTTGTACAAGTAATGGATTAATTACCTTTCTTTTGCAGAGAGTAATGAAGAAATCAAAATGGGTGCTTGTGATTGATTTAACTTTTGAATTTTTCATGCCAGTGGAATGCATTAATAATAATGAATTCAGAGTGTCCAATCAAGCCCATCTCTGATTCCTGCTTGGAGACATCTCAAGAACCTAAATTAGCAGGCTTCATCAAAGCAACTTTATCCCAGTAGTTTGTTTAGTGACACAGCGCGGAAACAGGCCCACCGGGTCCGTGCCGCCCAGCGATCCCCGCACACTAACACTATCCTACACTCACTAGGGACAATTGTTACATTTACCAAGCCAATTAACCTACAAACTTGCACGTCTTTGGAGTGTGGGAAGAAACCGAAGATCTCGGTGAAAACCCACGCAGGTCACGGGGAGAACGTACAAACTCCGTACAGACGGCGCCCGTAGTCGGGATGGAACCCGGGTCTCTGGCGCTGCATTCGCTGTAAGGCAGCAACTCTACCGCTGCGCCACCGTGACCGCCCTAACCTGCTAACCTTCGTTAAAATAGAAAATACGAAGTTCGTCATAGAGTCCAAAACCAAGGAAACAGTTCCTTCAGCCAAACTGGTCCATGTCGACCAAGATGCCCCATCTACACTGCTGGAGGAGGTCGTTGAGGCTGGTACGACAACAACATTTAAAAGACATTTGGACAGGTACATGGGGAAGACAAGTTTAGAAGGATATGGGCCAAACATTGGGGCCCATTTCCCTCTAAACCCTTGGCCTTCGGCAGGGCTCGGTGCTGGGACCCCAGTTATTTACTATATATATTAACGATTTAGACGAGGGAATTAAATGTGACATCTCCAAGTTTGCGGATGACACAGAGCTGGGTGGCAGTGTGAACTATGAGGAAGATGCTATGAGGCTGCAGGGTGACTTGGACAGGTTGGGTGAGTGGGCAGATGCATGGCAGATGCAGTATAATGTGGATAAGTGTGAGGTTATCCACTTTGGTGGCAAGAACAGGAAGGCCGATTATTATCTGAATGATGTCAGATTAGGAAAAGGGGAGGTGCAACGAGACCTGGGTGTGCTTGTACATCAGTCACTGAAAGTAAGCATGTAGATACCGCAGGCAGTGAAGAAAGCTAATGGCATGCTGGCCTTCATAATGAGAGGATTTGTGATTAGGAGCAAGGAGCACAGGGCCTCTAGTTGTACAGGGCCCAGGTGAGACCGCACCTGGAGTACTCTGTGCAGTTGTACAGGGCCCAGGTGAGACCGCACCTGGAGTACTCTGTGCAGTTGTACAGGGCCCAGGTGAGACCGCACCTGGAGTACTCTGTGCAGTTGTACAGGGCCCAGGTGAGACCGCACCTGGAGTACTCTGTGCAGTTTTGGTCTCCTAATTTGAGGAAGGACATTCTTGCTATTGAGGGCGTGCAGCGTAGGTTCACCAGGTTAAACCCTGGGATGACGGGACTGTCATATGATGAAAGAATGGATTGACTGGGCTTGTATACACTGGAATTTAGAAGGATGAGAGGGGATCTTATCGAAACGTACAAGATTTTTAAGGGGTTGGACACATTAGATGCAGGAAACATGTTCCCAATTGGGGAAATCCAGAACCAGGGGCCACAGTTTGAGAATAAGGGGTAGGCCATTTAGAACGGAGATGAGGAAAAACCTTTTCAGTCAGAGAGTTGTGAATCTGTGGAATTCTCTGCCTCAGAAGGCAGTGGAGGCCAATTCTCAATGCATTCAAGAGAGAGCTAGATAGAGCTCTTAAGGAAAGCGGAGTCAGGGGGTATGGGGAGAAGGCAGGAACGGGGTACTGATTGTGGATGATCAGCCATGATCACATTGAATGGCAGTGCTGGCTCGAAGGGCCGAATGGCCTCCTCCTGCACCTATTGTCTATTGTCCATTGAATACTGTATTGCCACTTGTGTCAAGGCACAGTGAGATTCTTTGCTTACTTGCCCAAGGTTTCCAAATCGTGGTCACCTGTAGCGCTGGCAAAGTTACAGAGCACGCCGGCTCCTCCTTGTGTTCCCCTCCCCACTCTCGGCCGTACCCCCAAGGCCGAGTCCTCAATTGTTCTCGCCCCTCCTTCACGGCGGTCCTCTGTGCTCTCATCGACCGCCAGCCACAGGTCTACCTGCGAGGCATCGCCACTGGCATGCTTCACCACCGCGAGGCCCCATCGCTGTGAGGCCCCACCACCACCACCATAAGGCCCCACCACCACAAGGCCCCACCACTGCCGTGCGGCTTCACCACCACCGCCAGGCCCCACCACCACCGCCAGGCCCCACCACCACCGCCAGGCCCCATCACCACCGCCAGGCCCCACCACCACCGCCAGGCCCCACCACCACCGCCAGGCCCCATCACCACCGCCAGGCCCCACCACCACCGCCAGGCCCCACCACCACCGTCGTGAGGCCCCACCACCACCAGGCTTCACCACCACCACCAGGCCCCACCCCCACCGCGAGGCCCCACCACCGCCACGAGGCCTCACCACCACCACGAGGCTTCACCACCGTGAGGCCCCACCACCACTGCGAGGCCCCACCACCACCACCGCGAGGCCCCACCACCACCGCGAGGCCCCACCACCACCGCCGTGAGGCCCCACCACTGCGAGGCTTCACCACCACTGCTGTGAGGCCCCACCACCGCCGCCAGGCCTCACCACCACCTCGAGGCTTCACCACCAACACCAGGCCCCACCACCACTGTCAAGCCCCACCACCACCGTGAGGCTTCACCACTGGCAACGCCCCACTTCACGCCTCCGTGGTGCCAGCCTGGGCCCCAGCCGCGAGCTCCATCGGCCGCTCTGCCGAACAGGACTCCGACCATCGAGGCCCCGGCCGGGCCCTGACCCGGGCTTCTATGCGGCGATCCAGGAGGCATCGAGACCGCGCCGCCATGATAAAGGCCGCGTTCCCAGTCCATACGCGGCCCCAACATCAGGAAGCCTTTGATCGAGAGGGAGAGATAGATCAGCCATGATTGAATGGCGGAGTAGACACGTTGGGCCGTATGGCCTCATTCTGCTCCTGGAGCTTGTGAAAATTGACTATGTTGAGGCTAAGTTGAGGCCGGTTCATTGGCTATATTTAAGAGGGAGTTAGATGTGGCCCTTGTGGCTAAAGGGATCAGGGGGTATGGAGAGAAGGCAGGTACGGGATACTGAGTTGGATGATCAGCCATGATCATATTGAATGGCGGTGCAGGTTCGAAGGGCCGAATGGCCTACTCCTGCACCTATTTTCTATGTTTCTATGTTTGGCACCAACATTGTGGGCCGAAGGGCCTGTTCCTATGCTGTATCATTATACATATAAATACATGCACGATAATATATAGTGGAATATAACATCACAGTGCACTGGACAATTGATGGTTTGCTGCAAGAATCTCATGTAGAATTGTAAGATTACTGTCAGCCGTTGCTGAATAGTTGCCTCAGCAGCTAAACATTAGCATGGAAATTGCCGTGGTGGATTTATCCTGACATGTTCATCTCCGATTCCCCTCTCCACTTGTAACTATCATATTAAAATAACTATCCATTAAAATTACAGAGTTGAATTTGATACCAACACATTGAACAATGGAGTTGCATGCTGTCTTCCAGATTACTGATATCAAGTGTGTAAGAAAATAACTGCAGATGCTGGTACAAATCGAAGGTATTTATTCACAAAATGCTGGAGTAACTCAGCAGGTCGGGCAGCATCTCAGGAGGGAAGGAATGGGTGATGTTTCGGGTCGGTTTCTTCAGTCTGAAGAAGGGTCTTGACCCGAAACGTCACCCATTCCTTCTCTCCCGAGATGCTGCCTGACCTGCTGAGTTACTCCAGCATTTTGTGAATAAATACCTTCGATATCAAGTGTGTGATCAATGACAAGAAACTATTTAATGGAAATAGTTACTAATCCTTAAAGTAGATTATTTGATTTGTCTAGTATAGGAAGGAACTGCAGATGCTGGTTTAGAAACAAAATGCTGGAGTAACTCAGCGGGACAGGCAGCATCTGTGGAGAACATGGATAGGTGACGTTTCACAGAGTGCTGGTGTAACTCAGCGGGACAGGCAGCATCTCTGGAGAACATGGATAGGCGACCCTACTTCGGACCTGAGGCTACGGAGATGGAAGGGTGGATGAATGAGGCGGAAGGTCCAGAGAGAGCTGGAGGTTCCTGGGGACTGAGCAACAAGACTTGGCTGACAATGAGGGGAGCAACAGGAGTCCGGGAAGCTCAGAACTGGCACAGTGCCAACTTCACCGAGGTAAATTAGGACCCCAGAGGGTTTGAAATAAAAGGCTAGGTTCTGCTGTCTGATCAGGATACACGATAGAGCTAACAAAGGGTGATGAACAAACGAGCCAAAGTGAGTTAGCATCCAGGCAGGAAAGTTGTGGACGAGTTTCTGGATGTGCTGGGTGGAAGAGCTGCCCCTCAGGCAGTTTCCAATCAGGTGCAGCAACTTCAAGGTGGCATTCAATACATCACGTTGTCAGTCAATGTCTCCACACTCTCCACGCTTCATGTTTAACTCAGGCGAGAGAGAGGAAGCAATGCCTGTCTGTGGCAAATTTGAGAAAGATTTGATTAGCGACTGCATGTGAATCACTCACATTTAGTTAGTTGTAACTTAGAGTCAGAGAGTGATACAGTGTGGAAACAGGCCCTTCGGCCCAACTCGCCCACACCAGCCAACAATGTCCCAGCTACCCTAGTCCCACCTGCCTGCGCTTGGTCCATATCCCTCCAAACCTGTCCTGTCCATGTACCTGTCCAACTGTTTCTTAAACGATGGGATAGTCCCAGCCTCAACTACCTCCTCCGGCAGTTCGTTCCATACACCAACCACCCTCTGTGTGAAAACGGATTCCTATTAAATCTTTTCCCCTTCACCTTGAACCTGATCTTTTCTAACTTAACTTAAGATTATTAAGGGGTTGGACACGTTAGAGGCAGGAAACATGTTCCCAATGTTGGGGGAGTCCAGAACCAGGGGCCACAGTTTAAGAATAAGTGGTAGGCCATTTAGAACTGAGATGAGGAAAAACATTTTCAGTCAGAGAGTTGTGAATCTGTGGAATTCTCTGCCTCAGAAGGCAGTGGAGGCCAATTCTCTGAATGCATTCAAGAGAGAGCTAGATAGAGCTCTCAAGGATAGCGGAGTCAGGGGGTATGGGGAGAAGGCAGGAATGGGGTACTGATTGAGAATGATCAGCCATGATCACATTGAATGGCGGTGCTGGCTCGAAGGGCCGAATGGCCTCCTCCTGCACCTATTGTCTATTTTCTTAACAGATAGTCACACAGCACAGACGCAGGTGAAAATGAGTTACAGACAATGAGACTCAACAAGACGACGTTGAAACTAGCACAAACCACTTGGACTCAGACAGTCTGACCCACTGAGTTACTCCAGTTTTATGGTCCGTCTGAAGTCTAGTTCACCCGTGCATTGCAACTATCATGGGTGTTTAATTGTCCTATGTTACAGCAACAAAAACAATTACAGGTTTACTTGTTGCAGCCTATTAACACAACAACACAAATAAATATATATTAATCAATAATAATATAAATTCAATAGCTCTGGAAGGTTAGATCACATGGGATCCAAGGAGAGATAGCTGAATGGACAACAAACTGGCTCCATGGAAGGAAGCAGAGGGTGATGGTGGAAGTTTGCTTCTCAGACTGGAGGCCTGTGACTAGTGGTGTGCCTCAGGGTTCAGTGCTGGGCCCGTTACTGTTTGTTATCCACATCAATGATTTGGATGAGAACGTACAGGGCAAGATTAGCAAGTTTGCTGATGATACAAAAGTGGGTGGTTTTGCAGATAGTGAAGATGGTTGTGAACGATTGCAGCAGGATCTGGATCGATTGGCCAGGTGGGCGGAGGAATGGTTGATGGAGTTTAATACAGAGAAGTGTGAGGTGTTGCATTTTGGGAAGTCTAACAAGGGCAGCACCTACACAGTGAATGGTAGGGCTCTGGGGAGTGTTGTAGAGCAGAGGGATCTAGGAGTGCAGGTGCATGGTTCCTTGAAGGTCGAGTCGCAGGTAGATAGGGTGGTCATAAAGGCTTTTGGCACTTTGGCCTTCATCAGTTAGAGTATTGAGTATAGAAGTTGGGAGGTCATGTTGCAGTTGTATAAGACGTTGGTGAGGCCACATTTAGAATATTGTGTTCAGTTCTGGGCACCATGTTATAGGATAGATGTTATAAAGGTGGAAAGGGCTCAGAAAAGATTTACGAGGATGTTGCCAGGACTAGAGGGTGTGAGCTACAGGGAGAGGTTGCACAGTCTAGGTCTCTATTCCATGGAGTGCAGGAGGATGAGGGGTGATCTTAGAAAGGTTTATAGAATAATGAGGGGAATAGTTAGCATGAATGCGTAGGGTTTTAGATACATAGAAACATAGAAACAGAAAATAAGTGCAGGAGTTAGTCACTCGGCCCTTCGAGCCTGTACGCACCGCCATTCAATATGATCATTGCTGATCATCCAGACATAGCACCCCATTCCTGCTTTCTCCCCATATCCCTTGATTCCGTTAGCCCTAACAGCTAAATCTAACTCTCTTTAATACATCTCTAAGTGGGCGGTCACGGTGGCGCAGCGGTAGAGTTACCGCCTTACAGCGAATGCAGCGCCAGAGACCCGGGTTCCATCCCGACTACGGGCGCCGTCTGTACGGAGTTTGTACGTTCTCCCCGTGACCTGCGTGGGTTTTCTCCGAGATCTTCGGTTTCCTCCCACACTCCAAAGACGTGCAGGTTTGTCGTTTAATTGGCTTGGTAAATGTAAAAATTGTCCCCAGTGTGTGTAGGATAGTGTAAGTGTGCAGGGATCGTTGGGCGGCGCGGACCCGGTGGGCCGAAGGGCCTGTTTCCGCGCCGTATCTCTAAAGGCTAAACTAAAGTCTGAAAAGAAATGAGCCGCACGTCAAGATTAGATCGTTACACTCAGCAAATATCCATCAATTTGTTGTTCACCCGGGAAATGGGACAAAACTGGGAAAGAATAGCAGGACATAAATTTAGCAGACAGAAAATGCCATGCCTGAAAGCAAATCACAGAAGAACAAATGTGGACACTAAAACAGACAGAATCCTTCCGCATCTTTGGAATAATCAACACAACACCAGATCCGCGGCGACAGAAGCCATCAAATATTTACTCAGAGAACCCAGCGTGGAACCTCTGAGTTTTCATGTTCATCTTCATCAGAGATAGGAGCAGAATTAGGCCATTTGGCCCATCAAGTCTACTCCGCCATTCAATCATGGCTGATCTTTCTCTTCCTCCTAACCCCATTCTCCTGCCTTCTCCCCACAACCCCAGACACCCGCACTGATCAAGAATCCGTCTATCTTTAGTTTAGTTTAGTTTTGAGATACAGCGTGGATGTCAGCAGGCTCAGGAATGGAAAGGACTCGAATGCAGTCTCACCGAGAATAGACAATAGATAATAGACAATAGACGACAGGTGCAGGAGGATGCCATTCGGCCCTTCGAGCCAGCACCGCCATTCAATGTGATCATGGCTGATCATTCTCAATCAGTACCCCGTTCCTGCCTTCTCCCCATACCCCCTGACTCTGCTATCGCTAAGAGCTCTATCTAGCTCTCTCTCGAATATATTCAGAGAATTGGCCTCCACTGCCTTCTGAGGCAGAGAATTCCACAGATTTACAACTCTCTGACTGAAAAAGTTTTTCCTCAAATCCATTCTAAATGAGACCCAGACAGAACAATGACATTCTTTCTTGCAACAGCACAACACAATGTGTAAATATAGTACTCTGTATGTAATATAATAAACACGAAAAATAACTTCATATCATGCATAAATACAATCAAGCCAAACTCAAGCACTCAAACTCAGAGTTTGTACGCTCTCCCCTGCGTGACCTGCGTGGCTTTTCTTCGGTTTCCTCCCATACTATAAAGACGTAAAGTTTACAGTGTTAGTGTGTGGGGATCGCTGGTCGGCGCGGACGCGGTGGGCCGAAGGGCCTGTTTCTGTGCTGTATCTATAAACTAAACTACAATAGGACGGCACGGTGGCGCAGCGGTAGAGTTGCCGCCTTACAGCGAATGCAGCGTCGAAGACCCGGGTTCCATCCTGACTACGGGCGCTGTCTGTACGGAGTTTGTACGTTCTCCCCGTGACCTGCGTGGGTTTTCTCCGAGATCTTCGGTTTCCTCCCACACTCCAAAGACGTGCAGGTTTGTAGGTTAATTGCCTTGGTAGCAATTTTAAATTGTCCCTAGTCTGTTAATGTGCGGGATTGCTGGTCGGCGCGGACTCGGTGGGCCTGTTTCTGCGCTGTATTTCTAAACTAAAAAACTAAACTAAACTAAACTAAACTAAACTAAGCTAAAGATGCAACCCCTTTGGGACACAGCCACAGAGTCAAACAGCACGGGAACAGGCCCTTCGGCCCACCTTGCCCACGCTGACCAACAAACCCCATCTACACTGGTCCCACCTGCCCGCGTTTGGACTATATCCCCTCTCCCATCGGGCAAGAGGTACAGAAGTGTGAAAACGCACACCTCCAGATTCAGGGACAGTTTCTTCCCGGCTGTTATCAGGCAACTGAACCATCCTACCACAACCAGAGAGCAGTGCTGAACTACTATCTAGCCAAATATTTCCCTTCCACCACCATGTAGCCTCTGAGTTGAGTTAAGTTTAGTTTAGCTTAGAGCTAGTTTAGAGATACAGCAAGGAAACAGGCCCTTCGGCCCACCGAGTCCGCGCCGTCCAGCGATCCCCGCACACTAACACTATCCTACACACACTAGGGACAATTTACATTTATACCAAGCTGATTAACCTGCACGTCCTTGGAGTGTGAGAGGGGACCAGAGATCCAGCCAGCACCAGAGACCCAGGTTCGACCCTGACTACGGGTGGAGTTTGTACGCTCTCCCTGTGACCTGCGTGGGTTTCCTCCCACACTCCAAAGACGTGCAGGTATGTAGGTTAATTGGCTTCGGTAAAAATTGTGAATTATCCCTAGTGTGTGAAGGATCAAGTTAGTGTGCGGGGATGGCGGGCTCGATGGGCCGAAGGGCCTGTTTCCACGCTGAATCTCTAAACTAAACTAAGTTAAACTAAATCAGTCTGAAGAAGGGTCTCGACCCGAAACGTCACCCATTCCATCTCTCTAGAGATGCTGCCTGACCCGCTGAGTTACTCCAGCACTCTGTGAAACGTCACCTATCCATGTTCTCCACAGAAGCTGCCTGACCCGCTGAGTTACTCCAGCATTTTGTGTCTACCTTAAATTAAACTAAACCTGCATTTTAAGTTTCAATTCATTTTTAAATTGTGAAGCAAAAGGAATTCCTACGCCTGCTTTGGAACACATCACAGTAAACACATTTTAATAGCTTGCACTAATGAAAATCTGCAGCACACATGAGATCAGTTAGGCATCTCGGGAGAGGTGACATTAAGGATGTGTTGGCAGCTGTACGTACTACTGTGCCATTACAGCCGCGCATTGTAGTTCAATAACTACACCTTTCCACCTCCTGACAATCATCACACAAAGCAGGAATGGGGGCAGACAAAGGTTTACGAGGATGGTGCCAGGACTCAAGGACCTCAGCTACAGGATGGGCAGGCTAGGACCTTATTCCATGGAGCGCAGGAAGGAGAGAGCTTTAGTTTTAATTTATAGTCACATGTACTGAGATATAGTAAATAAACACAGAAACATAGAAAATAGGTGCAGGAGGAGGCCATTCGGCCCTTCGAGCCAGCACAGCCATTCATTGTGATCATGGCTGATCATCCACAATCAGTACCCCATTCCTGCCTTCTCCCCATATCCCTTGATTCCATTAGCCCCTACAACTAAATCTAACTCTCTCTTGAAAACATCCAGTGAATTGCCCTCCACTGCCCTCTGTGGCAGAGAATTCCACAGATTCACAACTCTGGGTGAAAATGTTTTTTTCTCACCTCAGTCCTAAATGGTCGACCCCTTATTCATAAACTGTGATCCCTGGTTCTGGACTCCCCAACATGGGGAACATTTTTCTTGCATCCACCCTGTCCACTAAATGCTGGAGTAACTCAGCGGGTCAGGCAGCATCTGTGGAGAACATGGATAGGTGACGTTTCACAGAGTGCTGGAGTAACTCAGCGGGTCAGGCAGCATTTCACAGGAATAAGAGCCCTAACCCAAAACATCCACTACAAAATCTCCTCAAGGGATGCCTACTTCTCTTCTCTCTTCCCCACTCCCTACAGTCTGAAGAAGGGCTTCCACCAGAAACGTCACCTATCCATGTTCTCCACAGATGCTGCCTGACCCGCTGAGTTACTCCAGCACTCTGTGTCCATTAGTGTATAAACCATTATCTGTAGTTCCTTGTTTCTACATTATGACTCTTAGATTCAGCTCAGGACTAATCCTCATGGGTACTGATGAAAAATGGAGAAGAGAATGAGATAATTTTTAACACGAGAGCCTTTCAAATTGGTTTCAGTAGAGCCACAGTCCTGTGCCGTCAGATAGTCCCTGGGTAGTTCATCGCATGTGGCAAGAACGTTTTAAAGGGTAATTTGAATGATATTAATGGTAGGAACGTAGAGATTCTGCTGACGTTCGCTTCCCAAGCTGACGTGAAAGACAAGCCCTTAAACCCAGACTTCTCTCTAGTTTAATTACTCTGATACACAGCTCTAGGTAAAAATAGCACTCAATGAATAATATATAGCAGCATGGGTTTTTTTCCCCAGTCTGAACCAATGAACTTAAAAACAGCACAAGTTAAAGAAGCGAACATTGATTTCAAATAGTCCATGATATATTCTTCACGGTGCTCAGAGATTAGTGGTGGCGCAGCGGTAGAGTTGCTGCCTCACAGCGCCGGAGACCCGGGTTCCATCCCGACTACGGGCGCTGTCTGTACGGAGTTTGTACGTTCTCCCCGTGACCTGCGTGGGTTTTCTCCGGGTGCTCCGGTTTCCTCCCACACTCCAAAGACGTGCAGGTTTGTAGGTTAATTGGCTTCAGTAAAAATTGTAAATTGTCCCTAATGTGTATAGGATAGTGTTAGTTATAGAGTCATAGAGTGATACAGTGTGGCCCAACTTGCCCACACCGGCCAACAATGTCCAAGCTACACTAGTCCCACCTGCCTGCATCTCTCCAAACCTGTCCTATCCATGTACCTGTCTAACTGTTTCTTAAACGATGGGATAGTCCCAGCCTCAACTACCTCCTCTGGCAGCTCGTTCCATACACCCACCACCGTCTGTGTGAAAAGGTTACCCCTCAGAATCCTATTAAATCTTTTCCCCTTCACCTTGAACCTATGTCCTCTGGTCCTTGATTCCCCTATTCTGGGCAAGAGAATGAAATAAAATACCAAAATTCACTGGATGTTGTCAAGAGAGAGTAAGATTTAGCTCTTCAGGCTAACGGAATCTAAGGATATGGGGAGAAAGCAGGAACGGGGTACTGATTGTGGATGATCAGCCATGATCACATTGATCACATGATCACATCTTCTACATCCCGCAGCTCCGCTCTTGCTCCCCCTCCCCCCACTCGCAACAAGGACAGAATCCCCCTCGTTCTCACCTTCCACCCCACCAGCCAGCGGATCCAACAAATCATCCACCAACATTTCCGTCACCTTCAACGGGACCCCACCACTGGCCATATCTTCCCATCCCCTCCCCTTTCTGCGTTCCGCAGAGACCGTTCCCTCCGTAACTCCCTGGTCCACTCGTCCCTTCCTACCCAAACCACCCCAACCCCGGGCACTTTCCCCTGCAACCGCACGAGATGCAACACCTTTACCTCCCCCCTCAACTCCATCCAAGGACCCAAACAGTCTTTCCAGGTGAGACAAAGGTTCACCTGCACCTCCTCCAACCTCATCTATTGCATCCGCTACTCCAGATCTCAACTTCTTTACGTCGGCAAAACCAAACGCAGGCTCGGCGATCGTTTCGCTCAACACCTTCACTCAGTCCGCCTTAACCAACCTGATCTCCTGGTGGCTGAGCACTTCAACTCCCCCTCCCACTCCCAGTCTGACCTTTCAGTCATGGGCCTCCTCCAGTGCCATATTGAGGCCCACCGGAAATTGGAGGAACAGCACCTCATATTTCGCCTGGGCAGCTTGCAGCCCAATGGTATGAACATTGACTTCTCCAACTTTAGATAGTTCCTCTGTCCCTCTCTTCCCCTCCTCCTTCCCAGTTCTCCCTCTATCTTCCTGTCTCCACCTATATCCTTCCTTAGTCCCGCCCCCCTGACATCAGTCTGACCCGACCCGAAACGCCACCCATTCCTTCTCTCCTGAGATGCTGCCTGACCTGCTGAGTTACTCCAGCATTTTGTGAATAAATACCTTCGATTTGTACCAGCATCTGCAGTTATTTTCTTACACACATTGAATGGCGGTGCTGGCTCGAAGGGCCGAATGGCCTTCTCCTGCACCTGTTTTTTCCCTGTGTGCCTCGTCTCACTGAGGCTGAGCAGGTTGAGCAGGCTGGGTCTCTATTCCATGGAGCGCAGGAGGATGAGGGGTGATCTTATAGAGGTGTACACAATCCTGAGGGGAATAGATCGGGTAGATGCACAGAGTCTCTTGCCCAGAGTAGGGGAATCGAGGACCAGAGGACATAGGTTCAAGGTGAAGGGGAAAAGATTTAATAGGAATGTGAGGGGTAAGTTTTTCACACAGAGGTGGCTGTGTATGGAACGAGCTGCCAGAGGAGGTAGCTGAGGCTGGGACTATCCCAACATTTGAGAAACAGCTGGACAGTTTCATGGATAGGACAAGTTTGGAGGGGTATGGGCCAAATGCAGGAAGGTGGGCCAAGTGTAGATGGAGCATGTTGGTCAGCGTGGGCAAGTTGGGCTGAAGGGCCTGTTTCCGTGCTGAATTTACTCTGTGACCCGACCCTCATCTCAGTCCCAAATGGCCTCCCCCTTATTCTTAAACTGTGTGACCCCTGGTTCTGGACTCCCCCAACATGGGAACATTTTTCATGCATCTAGCCTGTCCAATCCTTTAAGAATTTTATATGTTTCCATAAGATCCCCTCTCATACTTTCATATTCCAGTGTATACAAGCCCCGACGACCCATTCTTTCATCATATGACAGTCCCGCCATCCCGGGAATTAACCTGGTGAACCTACGCTGCACTGCCTCAATAGCAAGAATGTCCTTCCTCAAATCAGGAGACCAAAACTGCACACAGTACTCCAGGTGTGGTCTCACCAGGGCCCTGTACAACTGCAGTAGGACCTCTTTACTCCTAAACTCAAATCCTTAGCTTAAATACATTCAGAAACCGGTAGCACTTATGAAAAATCGAATAGTTGAAAAAGATTAAACATTTTATAAGTACTTTAAAAATATAAATTAACAAGCCATTACAAAGACTCGTTAAGATTTTAATAAGTCGTATAAATTGAACAAACCACGAAAAGTCTTTTAAAATTAAAAAGTGCTGTTTAAGTGCTGCCACCTTGGTCTCTCATATTTATCATCTGCCATTGTAATCCTCTCCAAATGTGCAGGAAATCAGAGTCGTTAAAACAGAACAGCACAGCACAGGAACAGGCCCTTCAGCCCACAGTTAGAGTTGCCAACTATCCCGTATTAGCCGGGACATCCCGTATTTGGGGCAAAATTGGTTTGTCCCGTACGGGACCGCCCTTGTCCCGTATTAGGCCCGAGGGGGGGATGCTGTAGGCCCGGACGCTGTAGGCCCGGACGCAGTAGGCCCGGACGCTGTAGGCCCGGACGCTGTAGGCCCGGACGCTGTAGGACTGGATAGTGTAGGTCTGGACAGTGTAGGTCTGGACAGTGTAGGCCCGGACAGTGTAGGTCTGGATAGTGTAGGTCTGGACAGTGTAGGCCCGGACAGTGTAGGCCCGGACGCTGTAGGTCTGGACAGTGTAGGCCCGGACAGTGTAAGCCTGGACGCTGTAGGTCTGGATAGTGTAGGTCTGGACAGTGTAGGCCCGGACAGTGTAGGTCCGGACAGTGTAGGTCCGGACAGTGTAGGCCCGGACAGTGCAGGCCCGGACAGTGCAGGCCCGGACACTGTAGGCCCGGACAGTGTAGGTCCGGACAGTGTAGGTCCGGACAGTGTAGGCCAGGACAGTGTAGGCCCTGACAATGTAAGTCCCGACAGTGTAGGCCCGGACAGTGTAGGTCCGGACAGTGTAGGCCCGGACAGTGTAGGCCCTGACAGTGTAGGCCCGGAGACCCGGGCGCCGCCTAGCAACCCACCTCCTGGCTCGGGCGGCCACCATTGGTGGAGTGGGAGCACGTGGCCGCTGGCTGGGTGAGGTCATGTGGGGCGCTGGGCGGTGACGTCACCTTGTCCCTTATTTGGGAGTGAGATAGTTGGCAACCGTAACCACAATGTCGGTGCTGAACATGATGCAAAGTTAAACTAATCTCCTCTGCCTCCATATCCCTCCATTCCCTGCATATGCATGCGTCTATCTAAAAGCCTCTTAAACACCACTATCGTATCTGCCTCCACCACCACCCCTGGCAGAACGTTCCAGGCCCCCACCCCCCTCTGTGTAAAAACACTTGCCCCACACATCTCCTTTAAACTTTGTCCCTCTCACCTTAAAGCTCTGCCCTCTGGCCCTTAACATTTCCACTCTGGGAAAGAAGTTCTACCCTATCGAGGCAAGTTTCCTCTCAACCTTTAAACCTCCTTGGTGTACAGATTTGTCCAATCTCTCCCTGTAACTGATACCCGCCCATTCAGAGAGCATTCTGGCGAACCAAAGCCTCCACATCCTCCCAGTAACGGTGTGACCTCTCCACCCTCGATGGAACTACAGAGAGTGGTGGGCACTGCCCGATACATCATGGTTTTTGATTTTGAGATACAGCACGGAAACAGGCCCTTCGGCCCACCGAGTCCGCGCCGACCAGCGATCCCCGCGCACTAACACTATCCTACACACACTAGGGACAATTTAAAAAAAATATTTTTACCCAGTCAATTAACCTACAAACCTGCACGTCTTTGGAGTGTGGGAGGAAACCGGAGATCTCGGAGAAAACCCTCGCAGGTCACGGGGAGAACGTGCAAACTCCGTACAGACAGCGCCCGTAGTCAGGATCGAACCTGAGTCTCCGGCGCTGCATTCGCTGTAAGGCAGCAACTCTACCGCTGCGCCACCGTGACCACCCCACCATCGAAGGGATCTACAGGAGTCGCTGCCTCAAAAAAGCAGCCAGCATCATCAGAGACCTACACCACCCTGGCCACACTCTCACTGACCCACACCACCCTGGCCACACTCTCACTGACCCACACCACCCTGGCCACACTCTCACTGACCCACACCACCCTGGCCACACTCTCACTGACCCACACCACCCTGGCCACACTCTCACTGACCCACACCACCCTGGCCACACTCTCACTGACCCACACCACCCTGGCCACACTCTCACTGACCCACACCACCCTGGCCACACTCTCACTGACCCACACCACCCTGGCCACACTCTCACTGACCCACACCACCCTGGCCACACTCTCACTGACCCACACCACCCTGGCCACACTCTCACTGACCCACACCACCCTGGCCACACTCTCACTGGCCCACACCACCCTGGCCACACTCTCACTGACCCACACCACCCTGGCCACACTCTCACTGACCCACACCACCCTGGCCACACTCTCACTGACCCACACCACCCTGGCCACACTCTCACTGACCCACACCACCCTGGCCACACTCTCACTGACCCACACCACCCTGGCCACACTCTCACTGACCCACACCACCCTGGCCACACTCTCACTGACCCACACCACCCTGGCCACACTCTCACTGACCCACACCACCCTGGCCACACTCTCATCTCCCTGCTACCATCGGGGAGAAGGTACAGGAACCTGAAAACCGTGACCTCCAGGTTCAGGAACAGCAGCTTCCCAACAACCATCAGGCTCTTGAACACAACAACCTCCCAATAAGCTTGAACTACATAGAACTACATAGACTTGGGGCATTAGTTTGGTCTTTCTGCTATTGTTGTTGGTTTTTCATATATAAGCAAATAATAAAAGCACAAAGCCAAACATAATGCTCCCATGTCTACGTTGCTCAGAGTTTATTGAGATATGTAGATGTGTATATTGTATCTTTCCCTGTAGAATAAAGGGGAGGCCATTTAAAACTCAGGTGAGGAAAACCTTTTTCACCCAGAGAGTTGTAAATTTGTGGAATTCTCTGCCACAGAGGGCAGTGGAGGCCAAATCACTGGATGGATTTAAAAGAGAGTTAGATAGAGCTCTAGGGGCTAGTGGAATCAAGGGATATGGGGAGAAGGCAGGCATGGGTTACTGATTGTGGATGATCAGCCATGATCACAATGAATGGCGGTGCGTACAGGCTCCAAGGGCCAAATGGCCTCCTCCTGCACCTATTTGTTTCTACACACACACTGAACGTTTTGTGATTATTTATTGTGGTCGTTCTAGAGTACTATATCTAGTTGTGCTGATAGAATTATATTGTTCCGATACAAGACATATGATAATAAATCACTCTTGCCAATTCATAAAGCTGCCCACCGAGTCCACGCCGATTATCGATCAGCCGTTCACACTGGTTCCAGGTTATCCCACTGTCTCAGCCACTCCCTACCCATGAGTGCCATTTTGTACAGAGGGCCAATTAACTTACAAACCCACATGTCTTTAAGGTTCGGTAGGAGACCGGAGCACCCGGAGGGAACCCACACGGGTCACTGTACACTGTGGACGGCTTGATCCTAATCGTGTGTCATCTTGTCGCTGACTGGGTAGCACGCAACAAAAGGATTTTCACTGTACCTCGGGACACGTGACAATGAACTGAACTACACTAAATTAAACTAAACGTTGACCCTAGAAAGCCACGTGTCAATGGGAGGTGGGAGCGTATATTGGGTGCTACAATTGCTCACTGTGCTGGGATCACATTTGGGCGGCGCGGTGGCACAGCGGTAGAGTTGCTGGCTTACAGCCCCAGATACAAGGGTTGCCAACTATCTCACTCCCACAACAGGAGACAAAGGGTGACGTCACCGCCCCGCGCCCCACGTGACCTCACCCAGCCAGCGGACACGTGCTCCCGCTCCACCAATGGCGGCCGCACGGGCAGGGAGGCGGGTTGCTACGCAACCTCCGTTAGGCGGCGCCCGGGCCTACCCTGTCCAGGCCTACATTATCCAGGCCTACAGTGGTCCCCAGGCTTACAGTATCCAGGCCTACAATGTCTGGGCCTACATTAACCAGGCCGACAATGGTCCCTGGGCCTACAGTGTCCGAGCCTAAAGTGTCCAGGCCTACAGTGTCTGGGCCTACATTAACCAGGCCTACAATGGTCCCTGGGCCTATAGTGTCCGGGCCTAAAGTGTCCAGGCCTACAGTGTCCAGGCCTACAGCGTCCGGGCCTGCAGCGTCCGGGCCTACACTGTCCGGGCCTACAGCGGCCCCCAGCTACTGTGTCCGGGCCTACAGTGTCTGGGCCTAATATGGGTAAGGGATAAATCAATTTAGCCCAAAATATGGCATGTCCCAGCTAATACGGGACAGTTGGCAACCCTCCCAGAGAACCAGGTACTGATAGGATGAATGCTCATCCTTTATTTTGTTATTTATTCTTTGGGTAGGGGGATCAAGAACCAGAGGACATGGGGACAAGGTGAGAGGCAAAATATTTAATAGGAACCTGAGAGGCAACGTTTTCACACAGAGGTTGTTTGTGTTTGGAACGAGAAGAAGTAGTTGAGTTAGGTATAATAACCCTATGCAGTTGTATAGGGCCCTGGTAAGACCACATCTGGAGTATTGTGCGCAGTTTTGGTCTCCTAATTTAAGGAAGGCATCCTTGTAATTGAGTCAGTGCAGCGAAGGTTCACAAGACTGATCCCTGGGATGGCGGGACTGACATATGAGGAAAGATTGGAAAGACTAGGCTTGTATTCACTGGAGTTTAGAAGGATGAGAGGGGATCTTATAGAAACATATAAAATTATAAAAGGACTGGACAAGCTAGATGCAGGAAAAATGTTCCCAATGTTGGGGGAGTCCAGAACCAGGGGCCACAGTCTAAGAATAAAGGGGGGCCATTTAAAACTGAGGTGAGAAGGAACATTTTCACCCATCCTGCACCTATTTTCTATGTTTCTATGTTTCTAATAACAACATTTAACCGACATTTAGACAGGTACATGATAGGAAAGGTTCAGAGGGATTTAGGCTAAACGCACAGTGGTAGAGTTGCTGCCTTACAGCACTAGAGAACGCATTTGATCCTGACTACGGGCGCTGTCTGTACGGAGTTTGTACGTTCTCCCGTGACCTGCGTGGGTTTTCTCCGGGTGCTCCGGTTTCCTCCCACACTTCAAAGACGTGCAGGTTTGTAGATTAATTGGCTTTGGTAAAAATTGTAAATGAACCTTAGTGTGTGTAGGATAGTGTTAGTGTAAGGGGTGATTGCCGGTCGGAACGGACTCCATGTGCTGAAGGGCCGGTTTCTGTGCTGTATCTTTAGTTTAAAGTCCAAGGTAAATCTGCCATTTCTCCACCCATTTAGAGTTTTTGATAAGCGATGTGATAGTCCCAAACTCAACTACCTCCTCCGGCAGCACATTCCATACACCCATCTGCCTTTTTGTGGAAAAAGGTTACCCCTCAGATTCCTATTAAAACTTTCTCCCCTCACCTTAAACCTACCCCGATCAGCCAAAACATTCTGACCACTGACAGGCGAAGTGAACAACATTGATTACCTTGTTACAATGGCACCTGTCAAGGGGTGGGATATATTAGGCAGCAAGTGAACAGTCAGTTCTTGAAATTGATGTGTTGGATGCAGGAGAAATGGGCAGGAGTAAAGACCTGAGCAACTTTGACAAGGGCCAAATTGTTCTGGCCAGACGACTGGGTCAGAGTATCTGTGAAACGGCAAGGCTTGTGGGGTGCTCCCGGTCAGCAGTGGTGAGTACCGACCGACAGTGGTCCGAGGAGGGACAAACCACAAACCGGCGACAGACAGGGTGTTGGGCGCCCAAGGCTCATCGATGCGTGAGGGCAACGAAGGCTATCCCGTCTGGTCTGAACCGACAGAAGGTCGACTGTGGCACAAGTCACAGAAAATGCTAATGGTGGTCACGGGAGGAATGTATCACAATACACAGTGCATCGCACCCTGCTGCGTATGGGGCTGCACACGGAGGACCAACAGCATATTAGGCAGGTGGGCATAATGTTTTGGCTCATCAGGGCATAACGTTGTGGCTGATCACTGTTTGTCCTCTGGTCCTCGATTCACCTCCTCTGGGTAAGAGACACTATGCGTCGACCCAATCTATTCCTCATGATTTTCCATACACTCTATACATTTTTAAAATACATTCCATTATTTTCCGTTGCTGGTCTATGTCCTGCTGCACACTTTGACAGCCTTCTGCACCACCCACGATCCCAGCAATCTACGTGTCTTCCACAAACTTTCCAACCAACCCGTCTATATATCTGCGCAGAAGATCTCTTAGGCTGTAGTTAAGGAAACAATCAAAGGTTCAGGAAAGATTTACCAGGATGTTGCCAGGACTGGAGGGTGTGAGCTACAGGGTGAGGTTGAGCAGGCTGGGTCTCTATTCCATGGAGCGCAGGAGGATGAGGGGTGATCTTATAGAGGTGTACAAAATCATGAGAGGAATAGATCGGGTAGACGCACAGAGTCGTTTACCCAGAGTATGGGAATCGAGGACCAGAGGACACAGGTTCAAGGTGAAGGGGAAAAGATTTAATAGGAATCCGAGGGGTAACTTTTTCACACAGAGGGTGGTGGGTGTATGGAACGAGCTGCCGGAGGAGTAATTGAGGCTGGGACTTTCCCATTGTTTAAGAAACAGTTGGACAGGTACATGGATAGGACAGGTTTGGAGGGTTATGGACCAAGCGCAGGCAGGTGGGACTAAGGTAGCTGGGACATTGTTGGCCGGTGTGGGCGAGTTGGGCCAAAGGGCCTGTTTCCACACTGTATCACTCTATGACTCTATTATGACTGTAATCATTCCTCAATGATCTCTGAGGCAGGCTGACTCACCAGCGCTGTGCAGGCCCTGATCTTGTCACATTCTCCAAATTGGAGGTCTTGTATTAATTCATCAATATAATTGAATTCCGTCTCACACAGGATGTCGAGCGAGGTTCTTACCTCACGACTCCGCTCATGTGTGAATGAAACATTAATTATAATGGTGCCTTTTCTTCAGTACTGTACAATTAGGATCATTTGAGTGCAGGTTCTGATTTTACTTCCTCATTATTTCGCTTTTATTTAGACTCAGTCAAGTTAAGATGAGCTGCTTAATATATCTCAGCTACCTTGATTTCAAGTGATGCATAAAATTACATTAAATCACCTCTCATCTCTGTAACAGAAGTTCTGATTAAAGGTTTTTTTAAAGTTTTTATTTTCTTTACAAAAACTCATCGATCTTTCCACATTCAAAAATAAGTTTTTAGTTTTTCAACCGGTGATTTACTTAACAGGTCCACATGAGATTAGAAACATAGAAACATAGAAAATAGGTGCAGGAGGAGGCCATTCGGCCCTTCGAGCCAGCCCCCTCATTCATTGTGATCATGGCTGATCATCCACAATCAGTAACCCGTGCCTGCCTTCTCCCCATACCCCTTGAATCCACTAGCCCCTAGAGCTCTATCTAACTCTCTTTTAAATTCATCCAGTGAATCGGCCTCCACTGCCCTCTGTGGCAGAGAATTCTACAAATTCACAACTCTCTGGGTGAAAAAGTTTGTTCTCACCTCAGTTTTAAATGGCCTTCCCTTTATTCTTAGACTGTGTGGCCCCTGGTTATGGACTCCCCCAACATTGGATTCTGAACACCAGAACTCCAGATTCAGGGACAGTTTCTTCCAGGCTGTTATCAGGCAACTGAACCATTCTACCACAACCAGAGAGCAGTGCTGAACTAACATTTACCTCATTGGAGACCCTCGGACTATCCTTGACTGGACTTTACCTTGCACTAAACGTTATTACCTTTAACCTGTATCTGTACACGGTGGACAGCTCGATTGCAATCATTTATTGTCTTTCCGCTGACTGGCAAGCACGCAACTTTGAAAAGGAACTTTCTCACCCAGAGAGTTGAGAATTTGTGGAATTCTCTGCCACAGAGGGCAGTGGAGGCCAATTCACTGGATGGATTTAAGAGAGAGTTAGAAAGAGCTCTAGGGGCAAGTGGAATCAAGGGATATGGGGAGAAGGTAGGCATGGGTTACTGATTGTGGATGATCAGCCATGATCACAATGAATGGCAGTGCTGGCTCGAAGGGCCGAATGGCCTCCTCCTGCACCTATTGTCTATGTTTCTATGTTTCTACGCAACAAAAGCTTTTCACTGTACCTCGCTCGGTACACGTGAAAATAAACTAGACTCAACTGTGGAGTTGTATCTTAAAACTCTTCAATCTTTTCTTCCCCTCGTTTAGGAAGCAATTTATTGAGTGGGTGTTTATGAGTCGAATTGGATTGCTTGCAAGCATTATCCAACACTAAACTCAAAAGGTGAACATTTTCCAACATAGCAGCTTTATCAGCAGAGCCCCACATCCAAACCATGAGCACATTCTGTGCCACATTACAGCAGTCAGAAAATCTTCGTAAGCCCTCTCTAACGCGTCAAATAAGAAATGAGAAAATTATATTTTTATGCACTAAAAGAGTAAATTTTAGTACCTTGTGTGCACACAGTATCTTTCACAAATGTTTAGTTTAGAAACATAGAAAATAGGTGCAGGAGGAGGCCATTCGGCCCTTCGAGCCAGCACCGCCAATCATTGTGATCATGGTTGATCATCCACAATCAGTAACCCGTTCCTGCCTTCTCCCCATATCCCTTGATTACACTAGCCCAGAGAGCTCTATCTAACAGTTTAGTTTAGGTAGTACAGTGTGGAAACAGGCCCTTCGGCCCACCGGGTCCGCGCCGACCAGCGATCCCCGCACACTAACACTATCCTACACCCACTAGGGACAATTTACAATTACACCAAGCCAATTAACCTACAAACCTGTACGTCTTTGGAGTGTGGGAGGAAACCGGAGCGCCTGGAGAAAATCCACGCAGGTCACGGGGAGAACGTACAAACTCCATACAGACAGCGCCCGTAGTCGGGATGGAACCCGGGTCTCTGGCGCTGTGAGGCAGCAACTCTACCGCTGCGCCACCGTGTCGCCCACGTTCTCACAATGTGAACAGCAGGAAAGCTGTAAAATAAAGATTAACTGTTTGGACACAAAGGATTAGCAAGGATGAAGACATTGTGTACAGTAATGTCTACAGCAAAAATAGCGCCAGTAAATTCTACAACAGTCAAATGTATGTTGTGGTGAGCAGGCGCGTTCCAAATCCGGCGATGTTCACCTCTGCCTCGTCAGCGGAGGCCGAGACACGTAGATAAGCATGAGCAAGGTGTGAAAACACGACAAAGGGGATGAGGATCAAGGCGATCGCCAAGCAATAGCACTAACCTACACCGCAGAAGACAATCAACTTACAAACCTGTACAGCACGTCTTTGGAGTGTGGGAGCAAACCGGAGCACCCGGAGAAAACCCACGCAGGTCACGGAGAGAACGTACAAACTCCGTACAGACAGCGCCCGTAGTCGGGATGGAACCCGGGTCTCTGGCGCCGTGAGGCGCTGTGGCGTCACGTTGAGAACAGACAATGAACACATAACGGCTCAAGGTCCTTGACCTTTTCAAGTGCGCTCACGTAGATTAGCGCCGTTCTGTTTGAGTTTGTACTTCCCCAAACCAGAAGCATGGGTAAACATGTTATCCATCACTGTTAGACGTCTCCCTTTACTGCGGTCAGTTTTGGAGGTCAGGCACATTGTCAAAGATCGACTGTGAACCAAGGCCTTCATATATTATTAGCGGCCAGGCTCCCAGTGACAGAGTTGGGCTGCCATCTTACCCGTTATCTCCACTCATTTGTCTTTTCCACTGGACGTGATTAGAGGCCGTTTGTCGAGAGCACTGTGAACGATGAACTGAGAAACTGCTGCTGGTTTGATGGTGTGACCTTGAGCTTGAAGATCTCCCATCTGTCCATTGCTTTACTTCATCAGTCTTACCCTCCCTCCCTCCCTCCCTCCCTCCCTCCCTCCCTCCCTCCCTCCCTCCCTCCCTCCCTCCCTCCCTCCCTCCCTCCCTCCCTCCCTCCCTCCCTCCCTCCCTCCCTCCCTCCCTCCCTCCCTCCCTCCCTCCCTCCCTCCCTCCCTCCCTCCCTCCCTCCCTCCCTCTCTCCCTCCCTCCCTCCCTCCCTCCCTTCCTCCCTCCCTCCCTCCCTCCCTTCCTGCCTCCTTCCCTTCCTCCCTCCCTTCCTTCCTCCCTCCCTCCCTCCCTCCCTCCCTTCCTCCCTCCCTCCCTTCCTTCCTCCCTCCCTCCCTCCCTCCCTTCCTCCCTCCCTTCCTTCCTCTTTCCCTCCTTCCCTTCCGTAAATCCACATTATAGAGGAGTAGAATGTCTGGGGAAGGATGTGCTGGCTCTGGAGAGAGTCCAGAGGGGGTTTACAAGGACGATCCCAGGAATAATCATTCAAGGTTCTTGCTATTGAGGGCGTGCAGCGTAGGTTTACTAGGTTAATTCCCAGAATGGCGGGACTGTCATATGTTTAAAGACTGGAGCGACTAGGCTTGTATACACTGGAATTTAGAAGGATGAGAGGAGATCTTATCGAAACGTATAAGATTATTAAGGGGTTGGACACATTAGAGGCAGGAAACATGTTCCCAATGTTGGGGGAGTCCAGAACAAAGGGCCACAGTTTAAGAATAATGGGTAGGCCATTTAGAACTGAGATGAGGACAAACTTTTTCACTCAGAGAGTGGTGAATCTGTGGAATTCTCTGCATCAGAAGGCAGTGGAGGCCAATTCTCTGGATGCATTCAAGAGATCTAGATAGAGCTCTTAAGGATAGCGGAGTCAGGGGGTATGGGGAGAAGGCAGGAACGGGGTACTGATTGAGAATGATCAGCCATGATCACATTGAATGGCGGTGCTGGCTTGAATGGCCGAATGGCCTCCTCCTGCACCTATTGTCTATTGTCTATTGTCTAAAAGACTGAAGATGCTTGGCACCTCACCCATTTCTTATCGATTTCCACACTTGCACCATAGTCAGCATCCTTTGATCAATAGATCTAATATTAAATTTGGTTTATCATCGTCATGTGTACCGAGACCTCTGTGGATTGTCACCTTGTGGTGGTGGAGAAGCTCGTGTGGTCCTGAGACCCTGAGAGCGATGCCGTCTGGAGCCACGCCCCTGGTAGGGTCACCCATGGCGGTAAGGTCGAGGGGGAGGGAGGTCCCTGACAAAGAGCGATCCAACCAAGACCTCAACGGTGGAACAGGCGGAGGGAGGGAGGGTGACGGCTGACTTTGGTGGAGCGTCACAACGGCTGGGAAGGCGGATAGATGAAGGCTGCGGCAGAAAAGGGTCCCCGGTGGTCTTGGACTCCACGCCACTGGATCCTGACCCAGATCTGTCAAGGACCGTGTGGTGGCTGTCTGTGCACCAGTCTCCCCACGTTAAACAAAGTCACGCACAGTCGTCCCACCCTATGGAGAGGACTCGCTTCCAGTGACCACCGATGACCGAGATACTGCAAAAGGCTTTGTTCGTGTGTGATCCAGTTAAATCAAACTTCACTTCAGTACAATCACGCTACACACACGTACAACGATAGAAACTAGGAACTGCACAACCTGGTTTACAGGTAGAGACACCTTGCAACTTTAGAGATATATCGGAGAAAAAGGCCATTCGGCCCACAGAATCCGTGCTGACCAACGATCACCCCGTACACTAGCACTATTAGCCTATTATCCTACACACTGGGAACAATTTACCGTGTTCTTTCCTGAATGTCTTTGGAATGTGGGAATGTCTTTGGAATGTGGGAAGAATGAGTTAGATAGTGCTCTAGGGGCTAGCGGAATCAAGGGGTATGGGCAGAAGGCAGGCACGGGTTACTGATTGTGGATGATCAGCCATGATCACAATGAATGGTGGTGCTGGCTCGAAGGGCCGAATGGCCTCCTCCTGCACCTATTTTCCACATTTCTATGAAATTATGGAGATGCATCGTGAAATGAATGGAAATAAGCCAATTTGGTTAATTTGCATTTATATTTGTCGAACGTTAAATAATTTTGAGTTGAGATTCAATCTTAAAGATCAATTTGCATTATCACAAGTGATTGCTCCATGGGTAGTCAATGAAAGTCATCCAGAGGTTATTTGTGAGTTTGGTTGTCAGATGAAATGCTTGGAGTTTAGCAACAATGTCCGTCGGGAACGACAGCCTGTGTCCATGTGGTGTGACATTCTGTCAAGCCAACTTCCAACTTTTGCTTTCTGCTCATTCTGCACGGAAACAGGCCCTTCAAAAGCGGGTCTCGACCCGAAACGTCACCCATTCCTTCTCTCCCGAGATGCTGCCTGACCCGCTGAGTTACTCCAGCACTCTGTGAAACGTCACCTATCCATGTTCTCCACAGATGCTGCCTGACCCGCTGAGTTACTCTAGCACTCTGTGTCTATCTTCACCCTACTAGTCCAATGCCAAACACCATGCCCCATCTAAGCTACTCCTGTTTACCATTTATAATGTTATTCAGAGAAACATAGAAAATAGGAGGAGGAGTAGGCTGTTCGGCCCTTCGAGCCAGCACTGCCATTCAATATGATCATGGCTGATCATCCAGAATTAGTACCCCGTTCCTGCTTTCTCCCCATATCCCTTGATTCCATTAGCCCTAACAACTGAATCTAACTCTCTCTTAAAAACATGCAGAGAATTGGCCTCCACTGCCTTCTGTGGCAGAGAATTCCACAGATTCACAACTCTCTGGCTGAAAATGCTTTTCCTCATCTCAGTCCTAAACAGAGGGGAAGAAGCTGTCCCTGAGTCTGGTGGTGGCACTTCCAAGTTCCAGCCTCCCAGTTGCTGAGGTCAGTGTTGTGTAGCGTTCAAGAGGCTGATGGTTGCTGGTACTTCCGTGGATTGTCACCTTGCGGTGGTGGAGAAGCTCGTGTGGTCCTGAGACCCTGAGAGCGATGCCGTCTGGAGCTACGCCCCTGGTAGGGTCACCCATGGTGGTAAGGTCGAGGGGGAGGGAGGTCCCTGACAAAGAGCGATCCAACCAAGACCTCAACAGTGGAACAGGCGGAGGGAGGGAGGATGGCGGCTGACTTTGGTGGAGCGTCACAACGGCTGGGAAGGCGGATGGATGAAGGCTGCGGCAGAAAAGAGTCCCCGGTGGTCTTGGACTCCACGCCACTGGATCCTGACCCAGATCTGACAAGGACCGTGTGGTGGCTGTCTGTGTGTGCACCAGTCTCCCCACGTTAAACAAAGTCACGCACAGGCGTCCCACCCTATGGAGAGGACAGTCACACTCGCTTCCAGTGGAATTCGCTGCCTCAGAAGGCAGTGGAGGCCAATTCTCTGGATGCTTTCAAGAGAGAGCTAGATAGAGCTCTTAAGGATAGCGGAGTCAGGGGGTATGGGGAGAAGGCAGGAACAGGGTACTGATTGTGAATGATCAGCCATGATCACAGTGAATGGCGGTGCTGGCTCGAAGGGCTGAACGGCTTCCTCCTGCACCTGTTGTCTATTGACTGCCAATGATGATGCTTGCTGGGAAGAAGCTGTTCTTGAACCTGGAGGTCACAGTTTTCAGGCTCCTGTACCTTCTTCCCCATGGTAGCAGCGAGATGAGAGTGTGGCCAGGGTGGTGTGGGTCAGTGAGAGTGTGGCCAGGGTGGTGTGGGTCAGTGAGAGTGTGGCCAGGGTGGTGTGGGTCAATGAGAGTGTGGCCAGGGTGGTGTGGGTCAGTGAGGGTGTGGCCAGGGTGGTGTGGGTCAGTGAGAGTGTGGCCAGGGGTGGTGTGGGTCAGTGAGAGTGTGGCCAGGGTGGTGTGGGTCAGTGAGAGTGTGGCCAGGGTGGTGTGGGTCAGTGAGAGTGTGGCCAGGGTGGTGTGGGTCAGTGAGAGTGTGGCCAGGGTGGTGTGGGTCAGTGAGAGTGTGGCCAGGGTGGTGTGGGTCAATGAGAGTGTGGCCAGGGTGGTGTGGGTCAGTGAGAGTGTGGCCAGGGTGGTGTGGGTCAGTGAGAGTGTGGCCAGGATGGTGTGGGTCTCTGATGATGCTGGCTGCCTTTGTGAGGCAGGGTTCCTGTAGATCCCTTCGTTAACTATTCACATAAAGCCGCCATGCCGGGAGATGTATAAAACACACGGTCAAGCAGACAATAATTTTCAGAGCATCAACACTTCAATTCAAATTACTCTCTTGACAAGAAAATAATGTTCATAAACATTCAGACAGCAACAATCTGTCCTAATAAGTACATTCCCTTCGGTTTCTGATGTCAACGCAGAGGTTTTATTGAAGTTGAGTTAACCAGAATAATTTATTTTTTCTTCATTTGTGATTTGGCACTTGGGTAGGGTGGACAGTGGAGGAATATGGAGTCACGCAAGGATTGCTGCTGAGTGAAGGGTGGACAAAGAGGTCAGTGTGGATCTACACCGATCAGCCAAAACATTATGACCTGATGAGCCAAAACATTATGACCTGATGAGCCAAAACATTATGCCCACCTGCCTAACCTGCTGTTGGTCCTCCGTGTGCAGCCCCATAAGCAGCAGGGTGCGATGCACTGTGTATTGTGACACATTCCTCCCGTGACCACCATTAACATTTTCTGTGACTTGTGCCACAGTCGACCTTCTGTCGGTTCGGACCAGACGGGATAGCCTTCGTTGCCCTCGCGCATCGATGAGCCTTGGGCGCCCAACACCCTGCCTGTCGCCAGTTTGTGGTTTGTCCCTCCTCGGACCACTGTCGGTCAGTACTCAGCACTGCTGACCGGGAGCACCCCACAAGCCTTGCCGTTTCACAGATGCTCTGACCCAGTCGTCTGGCCAGAACAATTTGGCCCTTGTCAAAGTCGCTCAGGTCTTTACTCCTGCCCATTTCTCCTGCATCCAACACATCAACTTCAAGAACTGACTGTATCCAACACATCAACTTCAAGCACTTGCTGCCTAATATATCCCACCCCTTGACAGGTGCCATTGTAACAAGATAATCAATGTTATTCACTTCACCTGTCAGTGGTCAGAATGTTTTGGCTGATCGGTGTAAAGTCTGGTTGAATACTGTATGCCCCCTGACTCTGTGACACGTGTTTGCTTTAGTTTAAAGATACAACATTGAATCAGCCTTACAACCCACCGAGTCCACGCCGATCAGCAATCACCCATTCACACACTAGTCCCATGTTCTTCCACTTTCTCATCCACTCCCTACACACAGGGACAATTAATGCACGTCTCTGGATCAGGGAGGAAACCGGAGCACCCGGAGAAAACCCACACTGTCACAGGGAGAACGTGCAAACTCCACACAGACAGCACCCGAGGTCAGGATCGAACCAAGGTCTCTGGTGCTGGAAGGCAGCAACTCCACCAATTAATATCCAAGCAGATTTTAAATACCAGGTTTAGTTACAATCCAGTCAAACTCCAGTACAATACGTGGAGTAATGGGG